>NW_027507785.1:321212451-321487451 GCF_037356315.1 Lithobates pipiens
GTCAGTTCCTTAAGGAACAGGTTAAACGGATGTTTGAACTCCTTCCCAATGAGGAAGTAGAGAAATATGCAGAAATGCCTCACATCTTATGTTTCATAATTGATGCGATTTTGGATTCTGTCCAACAAGCATCACGTTTGTCCCTCATGTTGGTACACATGCGTAGGGCTCTATGGCTAAAAAATTGGGCTGCTGAGATGTCATGCAAAAAGCATTTGGCTGGGTTCCCGTTTAAAGGGGAACGGTTGTTTGGAGAGGAATTAGATAAATTCGTCCAAAATATTTCGGGAGGTAAATCTACACTCCTTCCAGTCAAGAAGAGTAAACGTCCTTCATTCAGGCGTACTCTTTCTCCCGAAGCATCAAGCTCTAAACAGTGGCGACGGCCTTCCCAGCCCTCCTCGGCTGGAAAGCCTCAGGGCCGAGCCCAGGGACAGAAGAAAACTTGGGGGCGGAAGCCTGCCAAGCAGACCTCCAAGACCTCCTTGTGAAGGGGCGCCCCCGCTCGGCCGAGTGGGGGGAAGGCTCCTGCAGTTTGCAGGCGCCTGGCGGGAGGAGATTCAGGACAGATGGGTGATCTCTTCAGTGTCTCTGAGCTACAGGCTAGAGTTTCAGGAGATTCCACCTTCTCGTTTTCTAAGGTCAAGGATCCCCAGGGATCCGATAAAGCAGAAACCGCTATTTCTGGCCTTAGATCAATTACTATCCCAGGGTGTGATAGTAGAAGTGAGCCCGAAAGATCAGGGTTCAGGTTTTTATTCGAATCTCTTCACCGTTCCAAAACCAAACGGAAGTGTCAGACCTATCTTGGATCTGAGAGACTTAAACCGGTTTCTACACATCCAGACCTTCCGGATGCAGTCAATACGCACTGTGCTCTCCTCCCTACAAGGAGGAGAATTCATGGCATCAATAGATATCAGAGACGCATATCTTCATGTGCCAATATTTCCCGCACACCAGAAGTTTCTGGGGTTCGCGGTAGAGCAGCGCCATTTTCAATTTGTGGCCCTGCCGTTCGGCCTAGCCACGGCCCCCCGAGTCTTCACGAAGATTCTAGACCCTCTCTTAGCAATCTTAAGAGTTCAGGGCATAGCCGTCATGGCTTACCTAGACGACTTGCTTCTCGTAGAGAGAACTGCAACATGCCTAAGTCGCAGCGTCACCAAAACGCTAGAACATCTGGGCCACCTAGGTTGGATTATAAACCTAGAAAAGTCGTCTTTACAACCGACCACCAGGTTGGATTACCTGGGTCTGATTATCGACACCGCTCAAGGCAGGGTGTTCCTTCCAAAGCCAAAGGCCTTGGCCATTGGAGATCTGGTGCGCCTGATTCTGGGCAGAAGATCTTCCTCCATTCGGTTGTGCATGAGACTGTTGGGAAAAATGGTCGCCTCTTTCGAGGCCGTTCCATTCGCCCAGTTCCACTCAAGGCCCCTGCAAAGATGCATCCTTGCGATTTGGAACAGGAAGCCCCAATCCCTGGATCTTCCTATGCGTTTATCCCCTCGGGCATCAGTCCACACATTCACCAGATTCTATCAGGTGGATGTCAGAGGGCAAGAGGATATCGCCTTCGGGCGCAGTGTACTGCAAGCTGCAGTTTAGGTCCTCAGGTCCCTGGCGGTCT
This sequence comes from Lithobates pipiens, assembly GCF_037356315.1. Classification (NCBI taxonomy): domain Eukaryota; kingdom Metazoa; phylum Chordata; class Amphibia; order Anura; family Ranidae; genus Lithobates; species Lithobates pipiens. The sequence goes on from NW_027507785.1 coordinate 321,214,085, forward strand.
AGAATTATGATCTGTGTCTCCCTCCCCTCAACCTGAGCATTGCTATGGGACATCCCACTATGTAATGAAGCTCCTGTGTCCCGTGATGTATGATCAAGAAAATAGGATTTTTATATATAGCTTACCTGTAAAATCCTTTTCTTGAGAGTACATCACGGGACACAGGGCTCCCGCCCCTCTTGGGTTTTACGTGGTTTCTTATTGCTTTGCTACAAAACTGAGGTGCCTCCCTAATGGGAGGGGTTATATAGGGGAGGAATTCTCTTTAATTGGGTCAACCAGTGTCCAATCACCAGAGGTGCCTATATAACCCACTATGTAATGAAGCTCCTGTGTCCCGTGATGTATGATCAAGAAAAGGATTTTACAGGTAAGCTGTATATAAAAATCCTATTATACATACATATATATATATATATATATATATATATATATATATATATATATATATATTTATTTCTGTAAATAGGGGTATTTGAATAGAAATAAAACCTATTTTTTTCATTTGTGTTTTTTTTTTTTTTTTAAATCTCCCTTTGATAGCAACTCATGGATGGCCTGGAGTGGTCGGTTGTATTTTTAGCAAGAGCCTGAGAGTGGGAGCCATATCAATCAATGTCGAGCTAATGGGCTCAGATTACAGCCAGGGATACTATTAATATTAATGGTGTTTGCTAAGCCGCACTGGAGAGGCATCAACATGCATGAGAGAGGCACTCCGCTTCCAGATGTAATCAAGTCTCATTTACATGTTTTAAATATCATCAATAAAAGATAGCAAGTTCTTCCTTTGGCCACCGTATGTAACAAACATGCAGGAGATTGGTTCGCGTTGACTTCCCTATGATATGGAGCCAATTTAAAAAGGCCAACTCTAGCCAAGCAAGCTAAATACACAGCTGAAACACACACACAGAGGTTGGACAAAATATATAAAACATAAATAAAATAAAAATTAAGTGACCTAAATGAAATGGCATGTACAAACAGCTGGGGAAAGGTAAATCATAGGAGAGTGTTCGCCTCTTAGCGCAGTGCGTCCGCGGGAAGAGAGGTGGCCAATAGTGATGGACGAACTTCCGACGGGACGTTTCGCGAACGCGAAACGCGAACGGACACAAACGTTCGCGAAAACGACCGTTCGCCGCGGGCTCCATTGACTTCAATGGGAGGCGAATTTCGCAAACCTTTAGGTCGAATTTGCGGCCACGGGGTAATTATTAGGGGGTAGCACGTAGTCCCACCACCTGGACAATAGCATAATACATGTATGAGGTGAATTTGGGATCGATAACTACAAGCATTTTTTTTTTATTTGGGAAATTGTTCTGACAATTCAGGACTATGGAGCTAATGAAGACAATGGAGGAGAGGGAAGGTCAGGGACCAGGGTAGGCAAACAAGAGGGTGCAGGAGATACAGAGCACTGACAGCAGCACCGTAATACAGAGCACTGACATCAGCACCGTGACATACAGCGCTGACAGCAGCTCCGTGACATACAGCGCTGACAGCAGCTCCGTGACATACAGCGCTGACAGCAGCTCCGTGACATACAGCGCTGACAGCAGCTCCGTGACATACAGCGCTGACAGCAGCTCCGTGACATACAGCGCTGACAGCAGCACCGTGACATACAGCGCTGACAGCAGCTCCGTGACATACAGCGCTGACAGCAGCTCCGTGACATACAGCGCTGACAGCAGCTCCGTGACATACAGCGCTGACAGCAGCTCCGTGACATACAGCGCTGACAGCAGCTCCGTGACATACAGCGCTGACAGCAGCACCGTGACATACAGCGCTGACAGCAGCTCCGTGACATACAGCGCTGACAGCAGCTCCGTGACATACAGCGCTGACAGCAGCTCCGTGACATACAGCACTGACAGCAGCTCCGTGACATACAGCGCTGACAGCAGCTCCGTGACATACAGCGCTGACAGCAGCACCGTGACATACAGCGCTGACAGCAGCTCCGTGACATACAGCGCTGACAGCAGCACCGTGACATACAGCGCTGACAGCAGCTCCGTGACATACAGCGCTGACAGCAGCTCCGTGACATACAGCGCTGACAGCAGCTCCGTGACATACAGCGCTGACAGCAGCTCCGTGACATACAGCGCTGACAGCAGCTCCGTGACATACAGCGCTGACAGCAGCTCCGTGACATACAGCGCTGACAGCAGCTCCGTGACATACAGCGCTGACAGCAGCACCGTGACATACAGCGCTGACAGCAGCTCCGTGACATACAGCGCTGACAGCAGCACCGTAAGCAGCCCCAGGAGGAAGTCAGCACAGCACAGGGATGGTGTGATCCCCTCATAATAAGAACCCCCAGGAGGAAGTCAGCACAGCACAGGGATGGTGGGAGCCCCTCATAATAAGAACACCCAGGAGGAAGTCAGCACAGCACAGGGATGGTGGGAACCCCTCATAATAAGCAGCCCCAGTAGAAATATGACACCGCTCAACCTCTTCAAAGAGGAGGGTAGGGGCATATAGTACGGTGTGCTTTTTTGGGTCAGGGAAGTGAGCCAAATGAATTAAGAAGGTCTGTGTGCTTGATTCCAAAAATTGTTTATAGACATATACATGGTCTACTGATCACATGTGTTGAATTCCTCCGAGATCCATGCCTCATTCATTTTTAGAAATGTGAGGTAGTTAACACTGTCGTGAGCTAGGCGAGTACGCTTATCGGTCACAATCCCCCCTGCTGCGCTGAACGTCCTTTCGGACAGGACACTGGATGAGGGGCAAGCCAACAGTTCGATTGCAAATTGGGCAAGCTCTGGCCAGAGGTCAAGCCTGCCCACCCAGTAGTCTAGGGGTTCATCACTCCTCAGAGCGTCCACATCGGCCGTTAACCCAATGTAGTCGGACACCTGACGGTCTAGGCGTTCCCTGATGCTGGATCCGGATGACACCTGTCGATGGGTCGGCTGAAAGAATGACCTCATATCCGAAGTCACCAACACATCTTCAAACCGGCCTCTTCTTGCAGGCGCTGTTGGATTGGTACCCGCAAATCCTTCTCTGGGAGTGGGAATTGCTCCTCTGCCAGCGCACGCAAAAGCAGAATGCAGCATTTCTCGAAGCAAGGCCTGGAAGTGCTGCATTCTGACAGCCCTCTGCGACGGCGGTAACATTTCCGCCATTTTGTGTTTGTACCGGGGATCTAAGTACGTTGCCACCCAGTACTGGTCCTTGACCCTCATGCTTTTTATACGGGGGTCCCTATTAAAACACTGGAGCATGAAGGCCCCCATTTGCACTCAAGCGGAAGGTATGTGGTGGTGGTGGTGTTGTTGGTGGTAGTGTCTTTGGGGGTGCACATAGCAGAGAGTGAAGAAGAGGGTGCAGATCGAGAGGATGAGGAGGGTGCAGAAGAATAAGGCTGAGTGAGCCACTCAACCAAGTCTGGTGCGTCCTTTAAAGTAATTGAACGCACCTTCTGCAACTTCCCACTTTGGCTCAAGGCTGTTGCTCCTGCCCTACCCCTACCACCCCTGCGGAAGGGCCTGCCTCTTCCTCTGCCTGTCATTTTTTAAATCACCCTGTGACAAAACTCTTAGTCCCTATACCGCTGAAGGACTGCTGCAGTATAGGGCAGCGGTCAGCAGTAGTGCACGTCAACCCTATGTATTGTGGACCGATAGCGGTCCTTACAGAACAGCAGACTGTACTGCACTCAGGCCTATGTACCGTAGCACCCTATACCAAGTTACCAGTCCTTATAAAAACTTTTGTGGACCAAGCAGGTTGTGTGTTAGTGTTTAGCAGACTGTGCGTCAGTCCCTATACCGCTGAAGGACTGCTGCAGTATAGGGCAGCGGTCAGCAGTAGTGCACGGCAACCCTATGTATTGTGGACCGATAGCGGTCCTTACAGAACAGCAGACTGTAACGCACTCAGGCCTATGTACCGTAGCACCCTATACCAAGTTACCAGTCCTTATAAGAACTTTTGTGGACCAAGCAGGTTGTGTGTTAGTGATTAGCAGACTGTACGTCAGTCCCTATACCAATGAAGGACTGCTGCAGTATAGGGCAGCGGTCAGCAGTAGTGCACGGCAACCCTATGTATTGTGGACCGATAGCGGTCCTTACAGAACAGCAGACTGTAACGCACTCAGGCCTATGTACCGTAGCACCCTATACCAAGTTACCAGTCCTTATAAGAACTTTTGTGGACCAAGCAGGTTGTGTGTTAGTGATTAGCAGACTGTACGTCAGTCCCTATACCAATGAAGGACTGCTGCAGTATAGGGCAGCGGTCAGCAGTAGTGCACGGCAACCCTATGTATTGTGGACCGATAGCGGTCCTTACAGAACAGCAGACTGTAACGCACTCAGGCCTATGTACCGTAGCACCCTATACCAAGTTACCAGTCCTTATAAGAACTTTTGTGGACCAAGCAGGTTGTGTGTTAGTGTTTAGCAGACTGTGCGTCAGTCCCTATACCGCTGAAGGACTGCTGCAGTATAGGGCAGCGGTCAGCAGTAGTGCACGTCAACCCTATGTATTGTGGACCGATAGCGGTCCTTACAGAACAGCAGACTGTAACGCACTCAGGCCTATGTACCGTAGCACCCTATACCAAGTTACCAGTCCTTATAAGAACTTTTGTGGACCAAGCAGGTTGTGTATTAGTGTTTAGCAGACTGTGCGTCAGTCCCTATACCGCTGAAGGACTGCTGCAGTATAGGGCAGCGGTCAGCAGTAGTGCACGGCAACCCTATGTATTGTGGACCGATAGCGGTCCTTACAGAACAGCAGACTGTACCGCACCCAAGCCTATGTACCGTAGCACCCTAGACAGACCAAGTTACCAGTCCTGATAAAGAGCTTTGTGGAACAAGTGAGTTGTGAATGATTAGCAGACTGCAGCAGAAGGGCAGCAGTCAAGTATAATATTCTTTCTATATTTGGAAGAAAGAATATTATACGTGTACAAGCCTATTACCGTACCACTGATACCAGTCCTGAAAAGAACCTTTGTGGAACTAATAGTAACAGCAAGTCTTTAAAATTATCCTCACTGCCTGACACACTGCTTCCTGCCTGTCCCTATACAAATTGGCAAAAAAGAGTAGGCTGGAACGATTAGCTGGAACAGCTCTTTTGTGGACCTGATAGTAACAGCTAATGATGATGATGATGATGATGATGAAGAAAGACTAATCTGGCTGAGCTGTCCCTAAAATAGCAGCATACAGCGCTCTGTCCCTTTATCTAAACTGACAAAAGAAACTCAGGCTGCTGACCTAACACCTATACCAGTCCTGAAAAGAACTTTTGTGTACCAAATAGCTAGCGTTTTCTCTGTCCCTACTCCACACAGGATCCTTTCCCTACAGTGACAGAAGAAAGAATGTAAAATGGCCACCGGATCGGGTGTATTTATAGGTTAGGGGGAATGTCCAAGTGTCCATGAGCTGTCATGTCTCAATTGGTTGTCCTGTAACACATGATAAACGTGTCACGAAAGGTTAAAGTTCTTGTATACATTAAACACGTAAGTCCGCCGGGGCGAACGACGGAAAAAGGCGTTCGAACCCGCGGACGGCGAAAGTCGGAAATTCGCCGCGAAACGACCGCCGGGCGAAACGTTCGTCCATCACTAGTGGCCAATTAGCACTTTGATTTGTGAGATTTCAAAAGCAACACGAGGCACCTAACAGAGTCCTGAAGAGGTCAAATAGTCATTGCCCAGTTTGAAATGCTCTGGTGCAGGAGTAAGCAGGCTGATTTCTTCAAAATTGGTTTTGCTGGAAAATTTTTAAATTGACAAAACAATCACAGAATAGAAAGCTCTCAATTGGGGAAAACTCGCTAAAGAAAAAATATTATTTTTTTTTTCTTTAATTTAGAGAGATTTTTTTTTTTTGGGGGGGGGGGGGTAGTTTTTTTATTTTTTTATTTAGTTTTTCTGTATTTTTGCTTTTTGCATTTTTGTGTATTTGTGTTCTGTTGCATTTTTTTTTTTAACTTTTTTTTTTCCCACAGCCTGTTAGTTTCTGAGGTTTATGAAGGGCAATTGCCTTGGTATAAAAACAGGCCCAGGATAACTTGATCCCTTCCCACCCAGCCCTGGCGTCCCTTTAAAAGGGTCTGTACACCCGGAGGGCAGGAAGGATTGGTTGTGATTGGCTGTCACAGAGATCACATGATTGCCATCTAAGGGGATCACATGCATAGAGTGGGAGCTGTCAGAATGGAAAGCTCTGGCATCTATAGAGGCATACATATCAGCTGCTAGCACACCAACGATAAAGTGTATAATATATATATATATGTGTGTGTGTGTGTATGTATATATATATATATATATATATATATATTGCAGTACTTAATTTTTCCACATTTTGTTAAATTAAATTCATTATTTCACTCAAAATTCTACAAACAATACCCCATAATGGCAATGTGAAAGAAGTTTGTTTGAAATGTTTGCAAATTTATTAAAAAATTAAAAAGAAAATCCCATGTACAGAAGTATTCACAGCCTTTGCTCAATACTTTGGTGAAGCTCCTTTGGCACCAATTACAGCCTCAAGTCTTGTTGAGTATGATGCTACAAGCTCGGCACACCTATTTTTGGGCAGTTTCTCCCATTCTTTTTTGAAGGACCTCTCAAGCTCCATCAGGTTGGATGGGGAGATTTTCAGATCTCTCCAGAGAGTTCAAGTCGGGGCTCTGGCTGGGCCACTCAACGACATTCACAGAGTTGTCCCATAGCCACTCCTTTGTTATCTTGGCTGTGTGCTTAGGGTCATTGTCCTGTTGGAAGATGAACCTTCGCCCCAGTCTGAGGTCCAGAGCGCTCTGGAGCAGATTTTTTATCAAAGATGTCTCTGTACATTGCTGCACTCATCTTTCCCTCAATCCTGACTAGTCTCCCAGTTCCTGCCGCTGAAAAACATCCCCACAGCCTGATGCTGCCACCACCATGCTTCACTGTAGGGATGGTATTGACCAGGTGATGAACGGTGCCTGGTTTCCTCCAAACATGACGCTTCTTGCCATTCAAGCCAAAGAGTTCAATCCATGTTTCATCACACCATTTTGTCAGAGGTCTACAGACAGTTCCTTCGACTTCATGGCTTGGTTTGTGCTCTGACATGCACTGTAACGGTGGGACCTTCTATAGACAGGTGTGTGCCTCTCCAAATCATGTCCAATCAACTGAATTTACAGTACCACAGGTGGTAATGAATTGAATCCATTTTGAAGTAAGGCTGCAACATAACAAAATGTGGAAAAAGCGAAGCACTGTAAATACTTTCTGGATGCTTCCACAAACATAAGCCAGTCCCGAGAATCAAATGTTTAGCTTCCAGACTGAAAAATGCGGGATGACATCACAAACGTCGGCTGAATTGTTTGGCCTTCAGCGTGCAACAATTTTCAGCTCCTTTTCCTCTGCTGTTTCGTTACTTGGGCAGCTAGCGGTTGAAAGGTGCTTCTGTAAGCCTCAAAGTCTTATAAAGCCCATTTCACCAGAATCTACCTTCAATGTGCATTTCCCAATAAGCCTATTTTTCCAAAGACAAGGTGAATACAACCATATGTTCGTGTCATCTGTCTTCCATCACTTAGAGAATCAACTTGTTTTTCTCATTCCTTTTCCATTTTATCTGCTTTTCTAGTGAAAAGGATTTGGTTATGAAGCAAGAGTAAGGCCTCATGCCCACGGACGTTTTACCGTAGCTTTTTTTAGCGTTTTTTTGCAGCTTAAAAACGCCTCTCCATGTTAGCCTATGGCCTCATGCCCACCATGGCGTTTTTGAGCTGTAAATGGCATAGGCGTTTTTAAGCTCCATAAAAAAACCCAGGACCGGTGCGTTCTGAGGCTCCAGCGCTAGAGCTGTAAAAACGCCGGTAAATGGTGTTAAACGCGATTTAACGAGGCTTACCGCTGTATACACAGCTTCCTTCCCCCGTCCAGCGTTTCTCTGTCTCTATTCAAAATCAATGGTTCCCTATGGGAGCCCATTGATTTGAATAGAAGCCGCACCAGAAGTCGGATCAAGATGATCCGACTTGTGGTGCGACTTGTGCTGAGAATCTTGAAGGGGAACCCCGACAAAATTTTGCGTATCCATACCAGACCCTTATCCAAGCACATAGCCCCCCCCCCCCCCCCCGGACCATACCAGGCCACATGCCCTCAACATGGGGGAGGGTTTTGCTTTGGGACAGGGGGGGCCCTGCGCCCCTGCACCCGAAATCACCTCGTCCCCATGTTGATGAGGACAAGGGCCTCTTCCCGACAACTCTTGCCCGGTGGTTGTTGGGGTCTGTGGGCGGGGACTTATTATGATCTGGAAGCCTCCTTTAACAAGGGGCCCTCCCAGATCATAGGCCCCACCCTAGGTGAATGAGTATGGGGTACATCGTACCCCTACCCATTCACCTAAATAAAAGTGTCAAAAAAAAAAATACACTACACAGGTTTTTAAAGTATTTTATAAGCAGCTCCGGGTTTTCTCTCCTCTCTGGTCCTTCTCTGAACTGTCCAGAATCTTCCCTTCATCCAATTACCTATGCTTAGCCAGCACCTGCTGTTCCTATTCAGAGGAGAGCTACATTCCCAGACACCCTTCCTAGAGCGGCATCTCTCTTCCCCTTGCTCCTGGACTTTGCAAAAATCGCAGATCGCCGCCATTACTAGTAAATTTAAGTATAATAAAAATGCCATAAATCTATCCCCTATTTTGCAGATGCTATCACTTTTGCGCAAACCAATCAATATACACTTATTGCAATTTTTTTTAACCAAGAATATGTAGAAGAATATCTATTGGCCTAAAATGATGAAGACATTTGTTTTTTTAATCTTTTTTTGGGGATATTTATTATAGCAAAAAGTAAAAAATATTGTTATTTTTTTTTAAATTGGTCTTTTTTTTGTTTATGCCTGCCCTTCAGTACCACTCATCAGTGCCACCTATCATTGCTCAAAGGTGGCACCTATCAGTGCTGCATATCAGTGCCACCTATCATTGCTCAAAGGTGGCACCTATCAGTGCTGCATATCAGTGCCACCTATCATTGCTCAAAGGTGGCACCTATCAGTGCCACCTATCAGTGCCTCCTCATCAGTGCCCTTCAGTGCCACCCCATCAGTGCTGCATATTAGTGCCTCCTCATCAGTGCCATCCCATCTGTGCCCTTCAGTGCCGCCTCATCAGTGGCCTTCAGTGCTGCCTCATCAGGCTGCATTCACACCTGAGCATAGCGTTTTCAGGCTGGGTTCACACTGCAGCGGTTTATGAGAACGGATGTGATTCGCACCGCACTGCAGTGCAAATCACATCCGATCTCTGTGCGATGCGAGTTCAGCCATACAGATAGTATCGCACCTGCCGCAAACTCGCACAGGACCCTTTTTTTGGTCCGCAGCAGAATCGGATCGCATGGGTGTTCACACCATGCGATCCGATTCCTGTCCGAGTTTGCAGATCGCACTGCGATATGCGAACTGATCTGGGGGTGCCATTAACATTTCACTGACACTCCCAGCAGTCCGCATAGGGCAGTGTGAACTGCCGGCGGGAGGCATGCGATGCGGGAAAACGCCGCGGATTCGCGGCGTTCCCGCATCGCTCCAGTGTGAACCCAGCCTCAAGCGTTTTTTGCAGCGTTTTTTACCGCGATTTGCGGCGGTTTTTACTGTTTTTTTTTACCGTGATTTGCCGCGATTTTGTGCAGGGCAAAAGGTCACCAATGTTAAAAGAAGAAAAACGCCCAAATCTGCTCAATTCGAGCGACAAAAGGGTCCGGAACTTGTTTGAGCTTCAGGCGTTCGGCTTCAGGCGACATGTAGTGGAGATGTGAACCATCTCCATTGAGAATAATATAATTTTTCCCCTCTAGCGTTTTGTAGCTTCAGGCTTCAAGCTACAAAACGCTCAGGTGTGAATGGGGTCTCAGTGCCCATCAGTGCCACCCCATAGTGCCCATCAGTGCTGCCTATTAGTGCCTCATGAGTGCCGCCCCATCTGTGCCCTTGAGTGCTGCCTCATCAGTGCCCTTCAGTGCAGCGAACATCAGCGAAGGAGGAAAATTACTTATTTACAAAATTTTCTGCTCGAAACTAAGAAAAAAAAAAAAAAAAAATTCAACATTTTCAGCCTTTTTTCATTTTTTTAGCAAAAAAATAAAAAAAACCAGCGGTGATTAAATACCACCAAAAGAAAGCTCTATTTGTGGGAAGAAAATGATAAAAAATTCATATGTGTACAGTGCGGCATGATCACGCAATTGTCATTCAAATTTTTTATCATTTTCTTCCCACAAATAGAGCTTTCTTTTGGTGGTATTTAATTTCCAGCTGAAGGCTGGAAATTGGCCTGGGCAGGAAGGGGGTGAAAGTGCCCGGTATTAAAGTGGTTAAAGTATAACTAAAGGCAAAACTTTTTTGTTTTTTTTTGTTTTTTGGTGCATGTTTAAATACTTGACCTCCCGGGAGTTTTAACCCCCTTCATAACCAGACCATTTTGTAATATTCAGTATCTGTGCTACATTAACTGGTAATTGCTCAGTCATGCAACGCTGTACCCAAATTACATTTATATCATTGTTTTCACACAAAGAGAGCTTTCTTTTGGTGGTAATTAATCACCACTGTTTTTTTTAGTTTGTTATTATATAAGGAAAAAATACTGAAAATTCAAAAAAAAAAAAAAAAAAACTCAAATTTTCCGCATGAATTTAAAAATTTTATTATACAACTATAACATTATGAAAAAAAAAATATTCCTTTTTAAAGTAATTTTTTTGACACTTTTTTTTTTAAAATGAAGAAATTAAAAAAAAAAAATCCCATTTTTTTTTTTTCATATACCATTATCAGTGCAGCACAACATCATCATATCTCTGGGTGTGGCAGTGATCAGGGATGCTGACTGGTGAGAGAATGTAAAAAGTTTTTTAAAATAAATATATATTTTTTTTCAATTTTTCAAAAAAAAAATTTATATAAATTTTTTTTCACATACTGTGACCAGAGTGGTGTATTGTTACCATAGTAATACTGTACCAGCTTTCAGGGGTGATCAAGGATTTTTTTTTTCTGATTGCTTGTAACAATGATGATCACTGTAACAGAAATCATTTAAACTGTCATGAATGGCTTTCACAGCTGTCACATGGTACAGGTGCTGTGATTGGCCCAGATATTATTTTTACTATTCAGGATTTATATATAGCGACAACAGTTTGCATAGCGCTTTACAACATGAGGGCAGGCATTACAGTTACATTATAATTCAATACAGGAGGAATCAGAGGGCCCTGCTCATTAGAGCTTACAATCTCTAAAGAGAAGGGTTTTCAGGTACCATGTAATCACTGTGACCAATCACAGATCATACACAGTAGTAAACGATGATGTCATGAATGGATTCCGCACAAGGTGCGCGAGTTCGTCATCTGGGAATAACAGAGCCACCGGCCAGCAGTAAAATTAATACTGCTCGTCTGCAAGTGGTTAAAAACTGCACCAAAAACGCACCTCCCAATTGCAATTAACCACTTGACCTGTGGAAGATTTACCCCCCCCCCCCCTCCCATGACCAGCCCATTTTTTGCTATACGGTACTGCGTTACTTTAATTGACAATTGCGTGGCCATGCAACGAACGCTATACATAAACCAAATTTTACCCACAAATAGAGCTTTCTTTTGGTGGTATTTTATCACCTCTGCGGTTTTTGCATTATAAACAAAAAAAGGCTATAAATACATATCCAAAATAAAATGTGAAAAATCTAATTTCTTCATCAATTTAGGCCAATATGTATTCTGCTACATATTTTTGGTTTTAAAAAAAAAATCCCATTAAGCGCATATTGATTGGTTTGCGCAAAAGTTATAGTGTCTACAAACTAGATAAACTAAACTTGGATATATACTGGAATTCTTTTTTTTTTATACTAGTAATGGCGGTGATCGGCGACTTATTGCGGCGGACAATCTGACACGAACTAACCAGTGACACTAATACAGTGATCAGTGCTAAAAATATGCACTGTCACTCTACTAATGACACTGGCTGGGAAGGGGTTAAACATCTTGGGCGATCAAAGGGTTAACTGTGTGCTTAGCCTGTGTTTTTGTGTGTAGTGCTTTTTCTAATGCCCTGTACACAGGGTCGGAAATTCAGACGGAAATGGTTCGATCGGATTATATTGTTGGAAAATCCAATCGTGTGTGGGCTCTATCGGACCTTTTCCGTCGGAAATTCCGATGGAAAAAATTTGAGAGCAGGATCTAAAATTTTCTGACAAAAAAATCAGATTGGACTTTTTCTGAACGTTTGTAAGGAATTTCGATCGGACAAAGTGTCACGCATGCTCAGATCAAACTACTAGACCAAAGCTATTGGCTACTAGCCTCTACGTAGTTCCGTCGTACGCAACGAACGTCACCACGTTCCTAACGATCGGATTTTCCGACAACTTTGTCCGACCGTGTGTATGCAACACAAGTTTCGGACAAAATCCATTGGCTTTTGTGGTCGGAATGTCCCACCGTGTGTACAAGGCATAAGGGAAATTATGGATTTTATTCCTTGCTTGGCAGGGGGAAAAAAATCCAGCACATCCCGCTGACAGGACAGAGCTCTGTCCTTCTCCTCATTGATCAGTGGGTGCCAGTGGACATCCACTGTCCAGCACCTGCTGATTGGCTTATGCTAAAGCGCGCCCCCTACCCAGAAGAGCAGAATCACGTGTATATATATATATATATAGGAATGAATGAATGAAATACTTGTATAGCACACAATGCAAACTGAATCGCCTCTATACATGATTCTCCACAGCTGTTGTAGTAGCTGTACATACCTCCCAACCATCCCAGATTCGCCGGGACTGTCCCGGCATCTAAAGTAAGTCTCGGTGTCCCGGCGAATCAAAGCTGAGTCCCGGAGTGGAGCCCAGTGCTGGAACACGTTCGACACTCCGTTCCAGTGACTTCTCCAGTGGGGGCCCACTAGTTGCCTCTGCCCCACAGCTTGTGCAGGGTGATACCACACACCACGATTCAGTCTCTGTATTGCAGCTGGCATCTCCCTTCCGGCTGCCTATCATTACTGTGTCATTACTGTATGCCCCCTGGCTGCTCCCTTCTCCCTGGTCCCCATGTACCTTCTCTCTGCCAATTCTCTGTCCCTTTGTCAGCTGTCTCCTGCCACAGTGCTGCCTCGGATCCACAGCGCTGTACCCTGTACAAGCAGACTGTCCCTATTGCACCTAGCTGTTATCCCTGCTCCCTTCCCCGAGTGACAGCGGGGGGCTGTCAGCCAAATGAGTTTCTCGGGAGAGGATTGGCTGAGCGCAGGTGGTCACACCCCAAACCCAGCCACACTTCCTGCACACACAGAGCAGAGCGTAGGAAGTAAGCTGTCAGTGTGTGCTGCCTGTGCGGGGATCTATATATTGCCGGGACCCTTGGTGACTGCCCTGCTCCCCCTGGATGGTAAGCAGCAACCTATTGATCTATTCTCTGGCTCTGACAGGTTATATGTTAATCCAGTGGTTCTCAACCCTGTCCTCAAGTACCTCCAACAGGCCATGTTTACAGGTTTTCCTTTATCTTGCACAGGTGCTTTAAATGGCTTGGTATTTTGGACAGCTATTTTATCTAATGCCACGTACACACGATCGGAAATTCTCATCGGAAAAAGCTCTGATGGTTTTCCCGTCGGAATTTCGCTCAAACTGTCTTGCCTACACACGGTCACACCAAATTCCGACGGTCAATAACACCGCAACATACAACACGTTTAACGGCACTATAAAAGGGAAATGTAATGCTTCCGAGCATTCGTCGAATTGTTTCGGAGCATGCGTCGGAAATTTTGCGTGTAGGAGTTGCCTACACACGATTGAAACATCCGATAGAAAGGTTTTCCCTTGGAAAAATTAAGAACAGGCTCTCAATCTAAAGACTGTCGGAAATGCCGACAGAAAAAGACAGATGGGCATACACACGGTCGGAAAATCCGATGAAAAGTTCCCATCGGAAATTCCAGCCGTGTGTATGAGAAATTCCCAAAACATGGCCTGTTGAGGGTACTTGAGGACAGGGTTGACAATGAGAAACACTGTGTTAAGTGACAGCACCCAGCTGTGACCGGGGACAAGAGCATTTCCAGCAGGTACAGGGTGGGGAAGGGGGGAGGGTTCATGTCACCTGCACCCAGCAGTGTCCCTTCCTCTGATGGGGTGTCCCTGCCTCTGATCCAAATTATAGGGTCACTAGATCCCTTTTCAGGAAGTGATTATTTTTATTTTCTGTTCGCAGGCTGGTAACGCTATAGGGTGAGTCTTACATAACTCAAAGGGGGGGGGGGAGTCCCTGCTGTGCTGGTAGACCATGGAAGTCCTTGGAGGTTGGGCCCAGCATGGAGGAGGTGGTGCCGGGCATTATCCGCTGGAGCGGGATCCGGAGTAGGAAACAGACACTGGACCAGGTCTTCTTCTCCTCCCAAGCCAACCTCTGCTGTGCCACGGCTGATTCCTTACACTCCAGCAGGCCCTGTAGTAGCCGCGGCAGCATCGCCAGTACCCCAGAGCCCGAATCCACTCTGTGCCGCCTTTGGGGTGACCTCCTATCCTACAACCAGAGCCAGGACACTCAGGATAGAGACAGAAAGTAAGGCCCAGGAAAAGCGGCATTAAAGGGGTTAGTGTAATGCCCTGTACACACGGTCGGACTTTCCGACGTAAAATGTGCGATCGGAGCTTGTTGTTGGAAATTCTCACAGTGTGTAGGCTCCATCGGGCAGTTTCCATCGGAATTTCTGTCGCACAAAATTTGAGATCTGGTTCTCAAATTTTCCAACAACAAAATCCCTTGCGCAAATTCCGATCATGTGTACACAATTCCGAAGTACATAGTGCCACGCATGCTCAGAATAAATTATGACACGGAAGCGCTCAGTCTGGTAAAACTACCGTTCGTAACGGAGGTAGCAAATTTGTCGCGCTGCAAATTCTAAAATCTTTTAATGCAGCGCGTTCTCTTCTTCTTTATAATGCTCGAAGAATGAAGTCGTTTTCCTGCTTATATTGAAAAGCGCCGGTCATCTCTCACCAAGCTTCTACTAACACGAGATTAGCAGAAGGAGCCCAAAGGGTGGCGCAATGGGTATTGAACTTCCCTTTTCTAGTCCCGTCGTACGCGTTGCACGTCACCGCGTTCTTGACGTTCGGAAATTCCGACAACTTTGCGTGTATGCAAGACAAGTTTGAGCCAACATCCGTTGGAAAAAAAATCCATGGATTTTGTTGTCGGAATGTCTGATCATGCGTACAGGGCAAGCATTACTGTTTTTAAAAAATGTGTGCCCCCCTGGTACATATCTGCCCCCCCACCCCACCTTCTAGTAGAGCTACACGATTCTGGCCAAAGTGAGAATCGCAATTTTTTTGCTTAGAATAGATTCTCTCACGATTCTCGCGATGTAAAATCTTTCACATTATACAAAAAAAAAAAATGGGCTAACTTTACGGTTCTTTTATTTTTTATTATTCATTAAAGTAAATTTTTTTAAACAAAATTGCATTTGAAAGACCACTACGCAAATACAGTGTGACATAAAATAATGCAACAACTACCATTTTGTTCTTTAGGGGGTCTACTATAAAAATATACATAATGTTTGGGGGTTCTAAGCAAAAAAAAAAAAAAAAAAAGATTTTAAAGACTCCGCGTTTTTTTTTTTTTTTTTAAAAGCCAGCAGCTACAAATACTGCAGCTGCTGACTTTTAAAATAGTGACACTTACCTGTCCAGCGCGCCCGCGATGTCGGCACCCGAAGCCGATCTCTAGATCGTCACTCGGGTGCTGCCGCCGCCATCTTGGGTATGGGAATCAGGAAATGGAGCCTTTCGGCTTCATTTCCCGGTTCCCTAGCGCAACAGCGCGAGTCGCGCTGCACAATAAGGACGGTCCCCGCTGCCTCTGGGATCTGTGCGTTTCCCAGCAGGCAGCGGGGCACTTGCGGAAGGGGGCGGGCACTTGCGGAAAGGGGCGTAATCTACGCCCCTTTCCGCAGAGAGCTATCCCGGAAGGGGGTGCAGTTACCTGGATTATCCAGGTAACTGCACCCCCCTCCCCCCTGAAAGGTGCCAATTGTGGCGTCGGAGGGGGGGAGGATTCCGATGAGCGGAAGGTCCATTTTAGGGTGGACCTCCGCTTTAACTTGAAACAAATGTCAGAAAAAGGTTTAGTGTTTAAGTGGTTGAACTTTTTTCACTTACACACAAAGTGTATTCCATTGCCAAATTGTTACAATGTTTATACTAAAGTTCAACCGATATAGAATGTTTTGATTCTTGGCAGACTGCCCAGTTTTTCTCTTCCTTTCTTTTGATGGCTGTGGCTTCAGAAGAGCAGAGAGAATTCTTTGCATAGAAAGAATTGTGAAACACTTTAGTCAAGATCGCGATAACGATTCTTGACGATTAATTGTGCAGCTCTACCTTCTAGTACAGGTCTTCTCCCCTCCCAAAGCACATCTCCGCAGTATATATCTGTCCCCCACTCTACCCCACGTTCTAGCACATGTCCTCTGCCTCTCAAAGTGACCCCCCCCCTCCTTCCCCAGCACATACATGAAGCCTGGAGATTAACCATGCCCTCAAGCCCCTCCACTGTAAACTTTGGCCACATTTTTTGCCGCAGTGCGCTTCACGCGCCAAAGGCTTCTACCACCCTCAAGCTTCCCTCATTCTCAAGTTTGAAAGTTCGGAGGTATGGCTGTACAGTGCGTGGTTGGCAAGTAAGTCATGGAAATTGCATCAAAAATGCATTTCCTGACGCATCATGGCAGCACACACACTGGTGGTCTCAGGGGCAAAATTACAAATCAGCAGACTTTTAGGAGAAAAAAACCTTAAAAAGGTTATAATAATTGCAGCGGTCTCCCCCCTCCTATCTGATTGTGCTTCCACTTACCTCCCAGGCATGCCTCCCTTTCTGCCTACTTTCCGTTTTCAGTTTTCAATTTTCTTCTCTTTTTCCCCCTCTGGGCACGCTGAGCCCTGTAGTTCCACGGCGCTGTGACCTCTCCATCATGGCGGTTCCGTTCGGACGCTCGGCGCTCAGGAAGTGACGTTTTCCCCTCGCCCTCTGCATTTGCCAGCATCCAAGATGGCGCAGGACGGCACGGCCGGCCAGTGCGCATGCGCGGCAGTGACGTCACTCCTCCGGCGACGGCGGGCTATTTAAAAAATGTCATTTTCGTTTTGAAGTGCTGCTTGTGCTTTCCACATCATCTACCATCCTGATCTCTGCACACAGCCTGCTGCCTTGCAAGACAAGTCCTACTGATCTCTGGTAAGCCTTTTTTCTATCATCTTTATGTACTTTTCCATTCATTTATGTGCTGCACCTTCTGCCCATACTTTGCATTGGCTCTTACACTGAAAACCTCTGGTCACAGGTGTACTCTATTCTTCCCTATGGAGACCGCTGCCTTAGTAGACCATCCTAGAACCACAAGGTAAGGGGACGTATGGATTGGTAAGTAGTGAAGAGGAGAAAAAGAGAGCACTGCCACTAATACCTTTCATTTTGGTAGCTCTGGCAGGTCATCGGGGTCATCCCATTCTAAAAGAAAGGAACGTTCCCCCTCAAGACACTCTCACTCTCGGCAAAGTCGGTCAAGGTCCTCCCGTCATCGCAGAGAAGCGTCATCCTCACACCGAGAGGAGCACCATACCCGTTCCGGCGGTTAATACCTGCTGGGTCTGTGGAGCGCAAGCATTACCTAATAAGCTTGTTTGCCAAATCTGTCTGGAGGAAGCAACTCGGGACAAGGAAGCTGACGCTAGAGAAGCTTCTAATATTATAAGAGACTCAGTTAAAGAAACAATCCTACAGGTGACAGCTTATGATCCAATCAGGTCATCTAACTCAGCCTCAACCTCTCACACCCCTCAGGATATTGTTGTAATGCACTTGTATGAATTATATGTGCCTTTTCAAATAAATATATTGCTTTATTTATCTTATGTAAATGGAGGCGTCTTCCTGGCTCTCTTGGACACACATGCTTGTGTCTCTAATTGATCGCTGGCCCCTTTTTGTGTGTGCGGGGTTTCTTTTTTCCCTCCCGGCGGCTGGTGTGGCCCGGGGACGGGGGAGATGCCCATCCGCCTGCAACTTGGTGTAGGGGGTGGTCGTTTCATCCCCTGTTCTACCGACGCGAGTGTGGGGGTGGTTACATTCCCCCTCCCCTAACATCTGCCTCGGTACGTGTGTGTATGGCGTCCCGCTGGGCGCGCATGCGCTGTTGGTCGGGCGGATCACGTGAGCCGGACGTCCATTACATGGGCGCGGCCATGTTTTTGGTGTCCGCTCGGCAGCAGCGCCGGCGCGGGCGGATGCCTCTTCACACCCTGCCGGACCACTGACCCCGCTGACGTCACACGCCGGCGACACGGCGAACGGACGTACGGCGGGGTTGGGAGATATAAATAAAGGGCGCTTTCAGCGCCTATTCACAGCAGCGACGGGACCCGGGATGCGATGAATAGAAGACACAGGGGTAAGCGACCAGCTCAGTCCATCTAAACCCTCAGGAGCTTCTAATTTATGGCCTTAAACTTACTTGCTTTTTATCTTTTTATCTTATGGACGTACAATTCAGTGCTTGGTGGGAAATACCTAATATCTATTGAATACTGAGCCAATTAAAGATGGATCGTTTGCTACCCCTGCCTTCTAGCTAATCCCTGGTTTACCATCCCCCAGAGATAACTAGTCTTCTGGCTTCCCTCTTCCCCCGGGATCCCCAAAATTTCTCCTCTTTGCTGTCTTAAGAGGAGGTAAAATTTGAATATTTATCCTAGTAACTATACCTTCTTTGTACTCACTGTAGTGGTATTTAATACTCACGTTTACTTCCTAATGGATCCCTTACTGGTTTCCTCCTCTTCCTGATCCCTCACGGTTCACTTTTATCTCACCACCCACACTTTCCACTTCTCTTTTTCAACCATGGAATTCTCTCCAGTTTTGGAGTATATAGACACTACTTTTGCCTTTTTTCACAAACTTTAATTTCACCTTAGTTCACCGTGGTGTATATATATACATATGGTTTGGCTTTCTGGTCCTTTTCTTTTGTGGTGGTTCCTTTCACACTCCCTTATCTAATTTCAAATCCTTCACTTCTAATTCCGCTCATTTTCATGATTATATTTATCTCTATATACCTAGCAAACTCTTATGCCCCGTACACACGAGCGGACTTTTCGACATCCAAACTCCGACGGACTGAGTCCGGCGGACTATCCGATCGTGTGTGGGCTGCAACGGACTTTAGCGAAGCTAAAGTCTGACGGACTTTAGAAATGAAGCATGCTTTAAATTTTCCCGACGGAACTCCGCCGGACCCGGTCCCCTTTGAAAAATCCGCTCGTGTGTGTGCTACTCCGACGGACTAAAACCGACGCTAGGGCAGCTATTGGCTACTGTCTAGGAACTTCCTACGTCGAATCCAGTCGTACGTCATCACGTTCGACTCCGTCGGAGTTTGGTGTGATGGTGTGTGGTCAAGTCCGTTCGGTCGAAAAGTCCGCCAGAACTCCGTCGGAACTCCGGCGGAACTCCGGCGGAACTCCTTTGGAGGTCTGTCAGACTTAATCCCTCTCGTGTGTACGGGGCATTACAGTATCTCAACTCGCCGCTGGCACTGTGATTTACTTCTCCCCCAGTCGCCGGGAGGAGATTTTCTCCCCCCACACCTTTGGGCTTGACCGGGATCGGAGAGTGAGCTTGGAAGGAGAGGTAGGAACATGCCTCCATGTTTAAACATTGTAATGATGACACTTCTCTCTCATGTCTCAACAAACTGTATGAATTTATTTTTAAATTTATTTCTAAATTTATCAATATTTGTGAATTTTATATTTATTGATCCTAATGACTTATTTACATTTATTTGTATATCTGCAGACTTAGGTGTTGTCCTGAGGAAGCAATTATGCGAAACTAGTTGAACAAACGCCTCAAAAGTCTCTACCAATTGTATTTTGAAACCTCGTATATATTTTTATATGTTTCTTACTTGCCTTCTTTAAATAAATTGTTTTTTTATGATTTATTGTCTTGATATTTATCTTCTATATACAAAATACTTTATGTGCCCCGCAACAGTCCCGATACTCACCCCCCCTATCTCAATTGATGTCCCCTTTGAGAGATAGGAGACATCCATTGTTTCTCTAATCTAAACTAATGGGATGAGGGTGCACACATACTATTATTAAATCACTATATTCTTCAAAGCATTTTCCCCCTCAGGATCCAGATGACTCCCCAGAGGATGAGGAACCCCTGGCTCCTACAGTTTTCGACTTTGCATTAATAAATCCATTTGCGAAATCGGTTAAGGAGGCGATCGGTTGGGAGGAAGAGAGAGACGTCCCGCCTAAGTTACGGAAATACTTCCCTAACCTAAAAAAAGACCCTGAGGTTTTCCCCTTTATTGAAGAGCTAGAGGAGCTCATAAAAGATGAATGGCAAAAACCAGAAAAGAAGTCCGGCTTGAACAACAGATTAACGAAGCTCTATCCCCTAAAAGAGCGAGCAGTGAACCCTCTTATCTCCGCTCCCGTGGTAGACTCCTCACTGATGCGCTTAGCGCGTCATGTAACCCTACCAATAGAAGATGCCGTAACCTTTAAGGATGTGATGGATCGCAAAATCGATCTCGACCTTAAGAAAGCCTACTCAGCAGCGGGGGGAGGGGCCTGTAGGCCAGCAATTGCTCTAGCAGTGGTCGGTAGAGCCATCACCTCCTGGAAGTCTGGCGTTGAAAAATTAATTGTAGAAGCAGCAGACCAAGACAAGATTATTTCAGCACTGCAGGAACTCAGCCTTGCGGGTGATTTCGTAGCGGAGGCGGCGGTGGACATTATACGGTCCTCAGCAAGAGCAATGCTAGCCTCAGTAACTTCCAGAAGAGCTCTCTGGCTAAAACCTTGGGTTGCTGATGCAACTTCCAAATCCAGCTGGTGTAAGATCCCTTATGATGGCACTAACCTTTTTGGTTCAAAACTAGATTCCGCAATATCAAAGGTCACGGGGGGAAAATCGGGTCTAATACCGTCGGACAGAAGATCCAAGCAACAGAAAAATCCGCCCTTCAGACGTCACCTTCCAGAAAGGTACGTAAGATCTTATAGACCTGGGAAAGAATTCAAACGGAATTGGCGAAGCACACAACCCTCTTTTGTGAGAGTCCAAAAATCAAAGACAACCATGCCGGGAGACCAACAAAAATCTTTTTGATGCCACGCATGCCCAGCCCGCAATAGTAGGTGCGAGGCTGAGGCTATTTGCCCAAGTATGGATAGACAAAATAAAGGAACCCTGGGCGATATCCACCGTTCAGCAAGGTCACAGGTGGAGGTTCAAGCGAAAACCGCCAAAAAAACACTACAGACCTACCAAACTACCCTTTTAGCACCTGAAACGAAAGCTTTTGGTCAGATACATTATGGAGTTGCTCCAGAAGCAAGCAATCATAGAAGTTCCACAGGAGCAGAGAGGAGAGGAGTTTTACTCCCCCCTTTTCTTGGTGTCAAGGAAAACAGGAGACCTGAGGCCCGTGTTGGATTTAAAAAAGTTGAACCAAATGATTCTAGTCGAATCATTCAGGATGGAGAGTCTCCAATCAATATTACTAACAATAGGGGAGAGAGATTGGATGCTCTCGGTCGATTTGTCCGACGCTTATCTACACATTCCAGTGCATCAAACCTTTCAAAAGTACCTGCGCTTTGCGATAGGCAGGCAACACTTTCAATTCAAAAGCCTCCCATTTGGGATATCAACGGCACCCAGGACCTTCACAAAGGTGTTACTTCCGGTTATAGCACTATTGAGAGAAAGGGGTCTAAGAGTCCTACACTATCTCGACGATATTCTTCTTCTAGCAGACAATCGAGAAACACTTCTACGACATCGTTCAATTCTGATTTCCACACTCCAGCAATTCGGGTGGATAGTGAATTGGAGGAAGAGCAGCCTGGTCCCAGTACAGAAAATGGTCTTCCTAGGAGCCGAATTAGACACCAGATCCAACACAGTAGGGCTTCCCCAGGAGAAACGTCATCCTCTTATCCGCAAAGTGAGAAAGCTACTATCAGTAGACCACCTGTCGGCAAGAAAATACTTAAGCGTTCTGGGCTCAATGTCATCAACCTTTCTAATGGTTCAGTGGTCTCAATGGAACTCCAGGGTATTCCAGAATTCGTTCCTAAAACAATGGAACGGGGTGTCAATGTCACAACAAATAACAATCACCAGGACAGTCAAGGAGTCAGTACGATGGTGGACTCAAACCAGCAATTTAACACGCCGTCGTCCCATCGTTCATCCTCTCCCAGAAATAGTAACATCGGATGCCAGTTACCTTGGCTGGGGAGCGTATCATCTAGACCTGGGAGCACAGGGCCGCTGGCCCTTCTCTCCACAAGGGATAGTCTCAAACGTTCTGGAACTCAGGGCTGCATGGCAAGCACTTCTAACTTTCAGTCCCCTCCTTTCAGGGAAGAGTGTCCTCCTGCGTATGGACAACACAGTGGCTGTGAATTATGTCCACAGGCAAGGGGGCACCAGAAGCAAGGTTCTAATGCAGGAGGTACGACCTATAATCGAGTGGGCTCAAGTCTACCTGACGGATCTGAAGGCAGTATACGTACCTGCAATTCACAACCAACTTGCGGACGACCTAAGTCGAATATTTATTTCAAACAATGAGTGGTCTCTCAGTCACAAGGCCTTTACTCTTCTGGCACGCAAATGGGGTGTTCCCGATATGGATCTGGCAGCAACTCCAGCGAATTGCAAATGTACTCGCTTCTTAGCAAGGACCGCCTATCCAGCAGCAACAGGGATCGACTGTCTCCATCATCCTTGGGAATTTCGCCTAGGTTACATATTCCCTCTGATGCCCTTGATAGCCAGGTTTCTGGCCAGACTGAGGACTTCGTCTTCCACGGTAATAGCAGTATTGCCCTTCTGGCCCAGAAGACCATGGTTTCCGACCATCCTGCAATTGAACACAGAAGAGCCTCTCCCACTTCCGCTGTTCCCAGACTTGCTCTCACAAGGGAAATTCCTACACCCGTCACCAGAGCGATTACACCTGACGGCTTGGAAACTGAAAGGGAAAGGTTGCTAGATCAGGGTTGTTCATTAAGAGTAATATCCACCTTACAACAAGCAAGGAAGAAATCGACAAACAACATATATAATAAGATTTGGAAAAAAAAATCCGCAATAGCTCAACTACAGTCCTGGAACCCCCTTTCTCCATCAGTCTCTCAGGTGTTAGAATTTCTACAACTAGGTCTAGAGAAAGGTTTAAGGTCAAGCACCTTAAAAGTTCACGTCTCTGCCATATCCGCAATGACAGGAATCAAGTGGGCTTTAAACCCCCTCATCATTCAGTTTCAGAAAGCATGCCTAAAAATAAGGCCTCCTAGAAAACCAATTTTTCCGACCTGGGACCTGTCGATCGTCCTGGAAGCCTTAACAAAAGAACCTTTCTCGACGGGGGGATCAATATCCCTATGGGACTTGACACTAAAACTATCATTTCTAGTTGCAATCACATCGGCCAAAAGGGTCTCCGAGCTGCAAGCTCTACTAATCAAAGAACCACACCTAGTTTTTTTCCCAGACAGGGTCGTACTCAGACCTTCGGAACAGTTCGTGCCAAAGGTAGCATCTAGCTTCCACTTTAATCCAGAGATCAATCTTCCTGTTCTTCTCAACACAGATGGAAATCCACACCCTCTGGACGTGAAGTCTGCAATATCTGCCTACCTGGAGGCTACCGCTCCATTCAGGAAGTCAGAAAATCTCCTGGTCATTCCGCATGGCGCCAAAAAAGGTCAAGCGGCTTCTTCAAGGACAATATCCTCATGGTTGATTAAAGTCATCAAGAAAGCATATCTAGTTCAACACCTTCCAATACCGGAAAACCTGAAAGCACATTCAACGAGGGCGATGGCGGCCTCATGGGCAGCATACAGCAGAGTATCACCAGAGACTATTTGCAAGGCAGCAACTTGGTCATCAAAAACCACATTCATGTCACACTATAGAATAGACCCGGCTCAATTAACTACGGTTGAGTTCGGGAGATCGATTATTCAATCAAACTCATCCATAACTTGTACTTGAGTAAATAAAAAACTTCTGAAAGGCACCCTCCCATGTAGCGAGTTATTTCCCAGTGTGTGTGCTGCCATGATGCGTCAGGAAAACGGAAAATTGTATACTCACCTTTCCGTAATTTTCCTTTCCTGACGCATCCCATGGCAGCACACAGATCCCACCCCTCTAAGGTGATAGTTACTGAGAATGCAACGGTGGACTCCTCTTCAAATCTTATAGCTAACCAGTCCTATCAGGTTGTGGAGGCGGAGTCACAACCCAATGTGTGTGCTGCCATGGGATGCGTCAGGAAAGGAAAATTACGGAAAGGTGAGTATACAATTTTCCGTTTTTTGTGAGTCACATGTCCAGGTTCACAGGTGCAAGATTGGAGTCAGGAGTCCAAACATTGTAGCAAAACGCATCAAAAAATGTGGCAAAAATGCATATGCGTTTTTACTGTATTTTTTTTTCTTTAACGAACCAGCGTGAAAAGGGCCCTTAATGGCGGAGTTCCTTTAGTTCTGGTTCTTCCACAAAGAAAATTGCAGCAGAGAATCAGATCAGCATCTGTCACTTAGCATATACCATGCTGATACTTAACCTACCCGGGTAACTCCATTGTGCTGCAGCATGGCGCTCGGCAATGCATAAGTGGCCCTTCTCATCATCCTGCAGTGGAGAGATTCGGGTGTGAATTTATTTATTCCACACCGATCGCTGTATACGGGATCATTTCACCGCAAAACAGCAAAATGACAATTTAAATGTAAAAGCACCTCTCCATGTATACATTTTATAGGAGACGCAATTACTACAAGAACAACTATTTGCATTAACATTACCAGCAGCCCGAGGAATCTCCACTCCTCATCACTGACAAGGTCATGGTGTACGTGACAAGACGGTGCTTAGTCCTGCAGATGCACCAAATTAAAATCGAGTGTGCTGAGCGAGCTTATAAGAGACGGCTCTATGTAGTTCCAAACTTAATGTTCACGTAAACCCAATCGCTAAAATCTCACATCAGCTTTAAGATGTTCATGTTCATCCAAATTTTCAGTCTTTTAACATCTGCAGCTTTTGTTGAAAAGATCCCTGATGATCCTGCTGTATGGAAGAGTGGCGGCCCGTCCATAGGGGCACACGGGCGGTGCCCCCTCCCCCCCAAGGCAGTCACAAAAATGGGCCCTTTAAAAAAAAAAAATAATAATAATAAATGTCCTTTAAGTGCACTGTGTTTGGGCGCCGGACAAAGTGCACCATGGGAAGTGTGACGTCTGTTCAATCACGTAAATGCAGACGAGGTGCTTCATTTGCCGTTTAGCTCTGCCATGTGGCACAATCCATTGCGCCGTATTGCTCCCATCCATAGGGTTGTTATAGATGCCTGTTTTTTGATTAGCACCGCCCTAGGACATGGGCGATGCTTTCCCTCCCTCTGAGTTACAGCGTCACTTCTGGTTTACCTGTGCCAGTGATAAACCGGAAGTGATGTCAGTGGAGCGTGCAGCCCGAGCGGAGATTTTTTTTTCCCCAGAATCGGCCGGCCGCATTGGTAAGTGACGTCTCTCCTCTGAGTCCTCAAGAGGTATACATAAATAACATAAACTGAAGGATAGAAAATATGCCATCAAATACTTTTAAAGGTTAACAGACTGATTAAACTCTGCATACCTTTAACTGTATATTTTTGTGTTTTTTCAAAAGAAGAAATTAAGCTTAAGATGATTCTTTGTAATGCCTGCACTTCACCTCAACAAAGCTCTGCTGGTGGACTTTTTTGACAGGTGGTGATTATAATAACCTGCTGTGGGAGCTCCTGTTTCCTTTGTAGCTAAGTGTATAAATACTGTAGCATATATAAATAACTGGATGATTTGCATCCTACTAGAAAATAAATCCTAATCTAAGAGCTGCATGCATAGCATTATTGATGGAGCAGATCTGAAGTCTTGCTGCCATTTGGGTGGTTGGAGGAAGGAGAAACCCATCAGCCAATTAACAGATTAATAGACTGGACTATTGGGTACAGATGAGACGGCACTGGTGGGCACAGATGAGATTGCACAGGATTGTGAGAAATGCTATATACCAGGATTGCAAGAAATGCTATATACCAGGATTGCAAGAAATGCTATATACCAGGATTGCGAGAAATGCTATATATCAGGATTGTGAGAAAGGCTATATAACAAAATTTGTGAGAAATTCTATATACCAGGATTTGTGAGAAATGCTATATACCAGGATTGTGAGAAATGTTATATACCAGGATTTGTGAGAAATACCATATACCAGGATTTGTGAGAAATGCTTTATTCCAGGATTGTGAGAAATGCTATATACCAGGATTTGTGAGACATGCTATATACCAGGATTGTGAGACATGCTATATACCAGGATTTGTGAGACATGCTATATACCAGGATTGTGAGAAACGCTGTATGCTACATGCTATTCTCTGCTGTGATTCTGGGCTGTATACTCTGCTGTGATTCTGGGCTGTATACTCTGCTGTGATTCTGGACTGTATACTCTTCTGTGATTCTGGGCGGTATACTCTTCTGTGATTCTGGGCGGTATACTCTGCTGTGATTCTGGGCTGTATACTCTGCTGTGATTCTGGACTGTATACTCTTCTGTGATTCTGGACTGTATACTCTTCTGTGATTCTGGACTGTATACTCTGCTGTGATTCTGGGCGGTATACTCTGCTGTGATTCTGGGGCTGTATACTCTGCTGGTATTCTGGGCTGTATACTCTGCTGGTATTCTGGGCTGTATACTCTGCTGTGATTCTGGGCTGTATACTCTGCTGTGATTCTGGGCTGTATACTCCTCTGTGATTCTGGGCTGTATACTCTGCTGTGATTCTGGGATGTATACTCTTCTGTGATTCTAGACTGTATACTCTGCTGTGATTCTGGACTGTATACTCTGACCTGCGATTCTGGGGCTGTATACTCTGCTGGTATTCTGGGCTGTATACTCTTCTGTGATTCTGGGGCTGCATACTCTGCTGGTATTCTGGGCTGTATACTCTGCTGTGATTCTGGGCTGTATACTCTGCTGTGATTCTGGGCTGTATACTCTGCTGTGATTCTGGGCTGTATACTCTGCTGTGATTCTGGGCGGTATACTCTGCTGTGATTCTGGGCGGTATACTCTGATGTGATTCTGGGCTGTATACTCTACTGTATACTCTGCTGTGATTCTGGATGGTATACTCTGCTGTGATTCTGGGCTGTATACTGTGCTGTGATTCTGGGCGGTATACTCTGCTGTGATTCTGGGGCTGTAGACTCTGCTGGTATTCTGGGCTGTATACTCTGCTGGTATTCTGGGCTGTATACTCTGCTGTGATTCTGGGCTGTATACTCTGCTGTGATTCTGGGCTGTATACTCCTCTGTGATTCTGGGCTGTATACTCCTCTGTGATTCTGGGCTGTATACTCTGCTGTGATTCTGGGATGTATACTCTTCTGTGATTCTAGACTGTATACTCTGCTGTGATTCTGGACTGTATACTCTGACCTGCGATTCTGGGGCTGTATACTCTGCTGGTATTCTGGGCTGTATACTCTTCTGTGATTCTGGGGCTGCATACTCTGCTGGTATTCTGGGCTGTATACTCTGCTGTGATTCTGGGCTGTATACTCTGCTGTGATTCTGGGCTGTATACTCTGCTGTGATTCTGGGCGGTATACTCTGATGTGATTCTGGGCTGTATACTCTACTGTATACTCTGCTGTGATTCTGGACGGTATACTCTGCTGTGATTCTGGGCTGTATACTCTGCTGTGATTCTGGGCTGTGTACTCTGCTGTGAGTCTGGGGCTGTATACTCTGCTGTGATTCTGGGGCTGTATACTCTGACCTGTGATTTTGGGGCTGTATACTCTGTCCTGTGATACTGAGCTGTATACTCCTGACACTATGGGTGAAAGCAAGTGGAATAAAGGGGACAGAGTGGGTGGAGGCTATAAGGGGTGGGGCTTATAAGTGGGAGTGGTCAAAAATGAGGGCGGGCCTGGCGCCCCCTATCCTAAAACTTCACCAGCTGCCACTGCGTATGGTCCTTGTTCAGGCATGTCCTGTTATGGGGGGAGGGGGGAAGACTATGTGCTATTGGTGCTCCTGCGTTGTCACACTGTCACATCAATCAAAAAGTAAAACTCTTCGCAAACTGAAAACATAATTTAAAGCAGAGTTCCATCCAAAAGGGGAGGTTTCGCTTCTTTGCACCTCCCCCCCTCTACAGCCACATTTGTCACTTTTTGGGGGGGAGTGGGTATCTGGTTTTGACAAGTACCTGCTCCCACTTGCATCTCAGATAGCTGTGGCGATCTGAGCCGGAAGTTCGCACCCCCCCACTCCTTCACCCGCAGTCTTCTGGGACACACCATAGGCCCAAGAAGACTACTGGTCCATTCACAAGGTGCAGCGTGACTCGCATAGTAGGAAACCAGCTGTGAAGGATTCACTTCCTATTTTCCCTTATCTAAGATCAGGGCAGCCATCAGGGTGGGGGGGGGGGTTGGGCGGGGAAAAGCCATGTGTATGGGGCCCAGGCATTCCAGGGCAATGTTGCAGTGCAAATCTATGGCCAGTTTGTAAAAAACTTGGGATGGGGGAGATGGGACTGGAGGAGGACATGGGATGGAAGGGATGGGAATGAAGAAGGATATGGGATAGAGGAGATGGGACTGGAGGAGGGCATGGGCAGGAGAAGATGAGACTGGAGGTGGAAGACATGAGATGGAGGAGGTGGGACTGGAGGAGGACATGAGATATAGGAGAAGGGACTGGAGGAGGACATGGGCTGGAGAAGATGAGACTGGAGGAGGAAGACATGAGATGGAGGAGATGGGACTGGAGGAGGACATGGGATGAAGGTGGGACTGGACTGGAGGAAAACATGGGATGGAGGAGATGGGACTGGAGGAAGACATGGGATGGAGGAGATGGGACTGGAGGAGAAGGGCATGGGATGGAAGGGATGGGACTGAAGAAGGATATGGGATAGAGGAGATGGGACTGGAGGAGGGCATGGGCAGGAGAAGATGAGACTGGAGGAGGAAGACATGAGATGGAGGAGGTGGGACTGGAGGAGGACATGAGATATAGGAGAAGGGACTGGAGGAGGACATGGGCTGGAGAAGATGAGACTGGAGGAGGAAGACATGAGATGGAGGAGATGGGACTATAGGAGGACATGGGATGAAGGAGATGGGACTGGACTGGAGGAAAACATGGGATGGAGGAGATGGGACT
The DNA here is from genome assembly GCF_037356315.1 of Lithobates pipiens. Classification (NCBI taxonomy): domain Eukaryota; kingdom Metazoa; phylum Chordata; class Amphibia; order Anura; family Ranidae; genus Lithobates; species Lithobates pipiens. Next base: position 321,243,566 of record NW_027507785.1, read on the forward strand.
GGAGGAAGACATGGGATGGAGGAGATGGGACTGGAGGAGAAGGGCATGGGATGGAGGAGATGGGACTGGAGGAAGACATGAGATGGAGGAGATGGAACTGGAGGAGGAGGGCATGGACTGGAGGAGGATATGGGATGGAGGAGATGGGACTGGAGGAGGATATGGGATGGAGGAGATGGGACTGGAGGAGGAGGGCATGGGATGGAGGAGATGGGACTGGAGGAGGAGGACATGAGATGGAGGAGATGGAACTGAAGGAGGATATGGGATGGAGGAGAAGGGACTGGAGGAAGACATGGGACAATATTTTGGGGGGAGCCTGGAGCTCCTCTCTAATTCATTTTGGATATTCAAAGCAAACTCAGCCATCCATCCATGTTTCCGTGCTTTATTTTGTTAAATCTCATCTGCCTAGCATTTCTAGCTGCAGCCATTCTTGAATAAAGACAGATAATTAATGTAGCAATTAGCAAATAGTAAATATAATCTACCTTCCTATCTATTTACTAATACTAACATCGCAAGGATCTAAAAAAGTTTGAATGAGAGAGTTTAGTTCCGCTTTAGGCGGTAGAGAGAACGTTGTGTCATGGTCCATTGTTGTCACCATCAGCAAGCCAGTCCAGAGCAATGATGTGCAGTTGATTCTGGAAGGAATGCATGTAAACAGGAAGAGGCTGAAAGAGGCTGAAGGAGATCAGCAGTGTCAGGATGAAAGAAAAGATGAAGAGAAAGGAAAACTGTATTTTGTTTATATCATAACTCTATTATGTAATATATTGTCCCTACACAGCCAAATTACTGGTTTCATTGTTGGTGAAAATTCTTAGAGCTGCTTAGGCGATATTTGCTTTGATTTAAAAATGAATTAAAAAAATAAATGGGGAGGTGTGTTTTTTGGGGGGTACATATAGTGTAGTATATTGTTTTGTATTTGTGTTTTCCCCCCTTGTTTGTATATTTGATTGTTATTTGTGTTTTTTTCCCCCTTGTTTGTATATTTGATTATTTGTGTTGCTTTACATTTTTTTCCCCTTTTTATTACAGTTTTTAAAATTCAACAAAAAAAAAAAAAAAACAAGGCTAATGAAGGGCTAACAAGTCCATAATCTCTCTCCATTTTTGAAACGTTTACTATTCATGCGTTGTTTTGAAAACCGCACCAAAGATGCAGCAAGCAGGGCTTTTCCAAACGCACTGCAGTGCAGTGGTCTGAAGAGTCCCATAGGATTTAAAGGGAAGCATCTTTCTTCTGTTTTTTATGTGTTTGCACAGCAAAAACACATCAATCTTAAAGGGCCCTTAGGGTTTACATACACTTAATTACTGCAAAAGGCCAGTTAAACCCGCAGGGGCCGGCCGAGATTGGATCCATCTATGGGCAGGCTGATTGTACCCAAGTTGATCCATTCGTACACCCAGCCTGTCGGATTTTGCATGTAATTATTGCTAGAGGCTATTATAGCTTCTAGCAGCAGAGGTAGCCCATTCATTGAGTGAGTGAGTGACTTGTATAGCGCTACCTATGCAAACTGAATCGCCGCAGGGCGCTTTCTTGCCACCAGAGTCCATCTGTGGCTTGTGTGGTCCTTTACTCCGAAAGGTCCTGACACGCTTACAAACACATACAACATTGACACACATATTAAGGCCAATTTTTTTTTAGACAAGGTCTAATTAACCTACCAGCATGTCTTTGGAGTGTGGGGGGAAACCGGAGTATCCGGAGGAAACCCACGCAGGCACAGGGAGAACATGCAAACTCCAGGCAGATGGTGTCATGGTTGGGATTTGAACCAGCTACCCTATTGCTGCTAGGTGAAAGTGCTAACCACTACACCACTGTGCTGCCCATCATTAGGGGCGCCACCCCCACAATCCATGCATCCAGCCCCCTAAATATATATATATATATTTTTTTAGAAGCACGTGATTAGAGCTGGAGGCTCTAATTGGCTTCAAAAAGGGTTGGCTTCAACTAATGTCTTCCTGTTTCTCCTCCCGGCCAATCAGGAAGCGGGTAATGAGACCCGATTGGCCGGAAGTCCTAAGATCCAATTGGCAGCGAGTCCTAACTCCTGATTGGCAGGGAGGAGAAGCGACTGCCGGGACTTAGGAGGAGACACAGGGGGAAAGACGCCACCTGGATGGGGTAAGTGTGGGGCTGGCGGGGGGGCCTGGCCGGCGACGGTCGATCGGGGCGGGGGGGGGGCAGTGGTTGGGCTATGTGGCTGGCCGCCCCCCCCAACAAGACAATTGTGCACCAGCTGCTACTGTCTAATCAGTAATCACTGTGTTCTCCCTGCGGGGGCGGCTTGCTCCACCCCCTGCCTGGGAGAATACAATGGCTCCACTGGAGGGATTCCCCCCATCAGCACCGACAGTGTTAATGGGGGAATCTAGCGGTTTTTTTTTTGCAATTAAGAAAATTGCTCTGTCTGTGGCCCGATGAAGAAATAAATATCATTTATAAATGCACACAATGGCCCCAGGCACAATACAGAAGAGTCAAGTGATTTGGAGAATACACCTCAATTACCGTACGGCTCTCCTCTACATAGCGGCACTCCAGATTTCCAATAGTCGCTCTACACAGGATTTGTAGAGCCACAAATTATAAGCCAACAAGTGCTCCTTCAGGGAAGCAGGAAAGTAGATCTGGCAGATTTGTACGTGGGAAGCTAACTTGCTAATTACTGATATTTGTATCCAATGAAATTTTTCTCTTGTGTCTTAGCTGACCCGCAAACATAGCATTATACACTTACAATGCAGGCGGTCTATGAGCTTTAATTAATGAGACCCCAGATTTATTTATTTATCACTTGTGCTGGAAAAAAAAAATATTTAAAGAAAGGCAAGTGGTTAGAAAAATTAGAGGAGATCTAAACCCAATCCATACATACTGTACCGTTCACATCAGTTCCTGCTCCCAAGGAGCTTACAATCTAACATTACATGCATACACATACTAGGGGCCAACACTACACATTGTACAACTCATATTAGTCTCTGCCACCAAGGAGCTTAAAATCTAATGTTACATGTATACATACTGTATACTAGAAGCCAGAACCGTACATATTGTACATTCACATCAGTCCATATCCCCAAGGAGCTTACAATATAAGGTTACATGCATACACATACTAGAAGCCAGCACTTTACATACTACACCATTCACATCAATTCTTGCCCCCATGGAGCTTGCAATCCAATGGTACATGCATCCAAATAGTAGGAGCCAACACTTTACATACTGCACCGTTCATAGCAGTCCCTACCCCCAAGGAGCTTACAATCTAATGTTGCATGCATACACATACTAGGGGCCAGTACTTTACATAACGTACCATTCATATCAGTCCCTGCCCCCAAGGAACTTTAACTCTAATGTTACATACATACATACTGTATACTGGAAGCCAGAACCGTACATATTGCACATTCACATCAGTCCATATCCCCAAGAAGCTTACAATCTAAGGTTACATGCATGCACATACTAGGAGCCCGCACTTTACATACTACACCATTTACATCAATCCTTGACCCAATGAGCTTGCAATCTAACATTACATCCAAATAGTAGGAGCCAATACTTTACCATTCATATCAGTCTCTGCCCCCAAGGAGCTTAAAATAGAATGTTTACATGCATACATATACTAGGGGGCAGCACTTTGCATACTGTACCATTTACATCAATCTTTGCCTCCAAGGAGCTTACAATCTAACGTTACATGCATAAAAATACTAGGAGCCAACACTTTACATACTGTACCATTCACATCAGTCGCTGCCCCAAGGAGCTTAAAATCTAATGTTACATGCATACACATACTAGGGGGTAGCACTTAGCATACTGTACCAATCGCATCAGTTTCTGCACCCAAGAAGTTTACAATCTAATGTTACATGCATGTACAGTACATACTAGGGGCCAGTACTTTACATAATGTACCATTCATTTCAGTCCCTGTCCCCAAGGAGCTTATAATCTAAGGTTACATGCATACACATACTAGGAGCCAGCACTTTACATACTATACCAGTGATGGCAAACCTTGGCACCCCAGTTGTTTTGGAACTACATTTCCCATGATGCTCATGCACTTCGCAGTGTAGTGGAGCATCATGGGAAATGTAGTTCCAAAACATCTGGGTTGCCAAGGTTCGCCATCACTGTACTATACCATTCACGTCAATCCTGGCCCCCAAGTAGCTTGAAAACTAATGTTACATGTATACAAATACTAGGAGCCAACACTTTAGATACTGTTTCAAACAAAATGATGCATCGCTCAGAGCAGTGGAGTTTAGGTAAAAACTGGAAGTCGCAATCTTTGTGTCTGTCAGAAACCATGAACCAGACCAAGACAGAACTATAGTAAAATCACACTTGTTTATTAATAAAAATAAAAAGGTAAATAGAGTAAACGTAGTCAAAGCATAGCCAGAGTCCAGAAACCGGATCGAGTAGTCAGCCAAGCCAGAGTTCAGTAACCAGATCGGGTAATCAGCCAGGTCAGAAGTCAGGGATCCAAGTAGAGGAACAGCAAGCAGGATAAGGAGCCAGAAGGGATGTCAGCAAAGCCAGTCTTTAAACAGGAACGCAGGAGATGGTTTCTTGTGATGTAACCAAGGCAAAGGCAGAGATCAAGTGAGCTGGACGGCTTTAAGTAGGCAGGTCAGACGAGCAGAATCAACAACAGCTGAGTAACTATGGAGAGAGATGGGAGTTGGCAATTAGCCGACAGCTGAGTGGCTAGCTCAGAGAAGGAAGGGTTGAGCCCAGCCCTGACAGTGCGGTGTGGTGTCCTCTCATCCACCAAAAGACAAGACAGCCATTGAGAAAAGACTGCTGCCAACTCTATAGTCCTCAAGTATTTTATCTTGCCATAACAGTGAGTACACAGACAGCGGGAGATGCGTTTCGGCGATAAGCTTATCACCGAAACGTGTCTAATACTGTGTACCCACTGATATGGCAAAATAAAATACTTGAGGACTACAGAGTTGGCAGCTGTCTTTTCTCAATGACTGTCTTGACTTTACATACTGTACACTACATATCAGCCCCTGCCCCCAAGAAGCTTAAAAAATGTTACATGCATACACATATTAGGGGGCAGCACTTTGAACACTGTATTATTTACATCAATCCTTGCCCCCAAGGAGCTTACAATCTAATGTTACATGCATAAAAATACTAGGAGCCAACACTTTACACACTGTACCATTCATATCAGTCCCTGCCCCCAAGGAGCTTGCAATCTAATGTTACATGCATACACATACTAGAGGCAAGTACTTAACATAATGTACCATTCAAATTAGTTCCTGCCCCCAAGGAGCTTACAATATAATGTTACATGCATACATACTGTATACTAGAAGACAGAACCTTACATACTGTTCATTCACATCTGTCCCTGTTTCCAATGAGCTTACAATCTAATGTTACATGCATACAAATTCTAGGAGCCTGTATTATTCAGATCAGTCCCTGCCCCCAAGGAGCTTACAGTCTGTCAGGGAAGGCATGGCTGTACAGCAGAAATTGCACAGCAGACGCACACATTAACAGCGCGTCGGCGCGCCTGCGTGCACACGTGTGCCTGTCATCAACGTTGGCGCCAAAGGGGCTATTTAACCACTACAATACCGGGCACTTTCGCCCCCTTCCTTCCCAGCCCAATTTTCAGCTTTCATCGCTCTCGCACTTTCAATGACAATTGTGCGGTCATGCTACACTGTACCCAAATGAAATTTTTATCATTTTGTTCGCACAAATAGAGCTTTATTTTGGTGGTATTTATTCACGACTCCGTTTTTTATTTTTTGCGATATAAGCGCAAAAAAAGCGGAAATTTGGAAAAAAAAATATTTAATTTTTTCTATTTTAAAAGAAATCCAATAAAATCTAATTTTGTCATAAATTTAAGCCAAAATGTATTCTGCTACATGTTTTTGGTAAAAAAAAATTCAGTTAAGTGTATAATAATTGGTTTGTGTGATCACGGACATATGTACGCAAATGATCATGTACATATGTGTGCAGGTGATCACGTACATATGTGTGCAGATAATCATTGGAACATGTGATTTTAGTGGGACATATGTGGGGGACATGTGTTTTTTTATTTGGGGACATGTCTTTTTATTATTTGGGGACATGTGTGTTTTGGGGACATGTGTGTTTTGGGGACATGTGTGGTGACATGTGTATTGTGGTGACATGTGTGTTTACACTGTGTGGTGATGTGTGTTTACACTAGACTAGTGATCAGTTAGTAAAAAGCTGTAAAAACAGCTCATACTCACTGATCACCAGCCGGCTGCAGCGATCTGCTCTCCTCTCCTCAGCTATGACTTCTGTGTGAGAAGAGGAGGAGCTGATTGCCTAGCAACCGGCTGTTTGTTTACATCACATGACGGCCGTGATTGGACACGGCCGTCATGTGATCAGGAGAGCCAATCACAGAGCCCTCCTGCCGATCCGAGATCCGGGTGACACGAGCACATCGGGATCGCGCCGCTGCGCGGGCACGCGCGCGCGATCCCCCTCTTTTTCAGGAACGTCCTCTCAGAAGTAGAGAGCTCCCACCCGGCCGTATATGTACATTGGCCGGGTGGGAAGTGGTTAAAGTGAGTGCACCAAAGACTCTTTGCTGTTTGGTCTGCAGCTTCTGTGTGCCCTGAAACCGGTTATCTGTGCTGACCGTGCTTACTAACCCTGCCTGCTTGATACCCTGACTTCGGCTTGTTTTTTGGACTTCTCTTCTGCCTGCTGCTCTGCCTGATCCACCAGAACGTTACCGACCCGGCCTGCCTGACTCTGCATCTACTCCTCCAGCCTGCTACAGCTCTGCTCTGTGAATCGCACACGTTCCTGTTTCTTCTGCGATCCAGTCTGCCACAGTTCTGGTCTACCCAGCCCTACCAGTCTGCCTGCTGCATCTCCAGCCATGAACATCTAGCCATACCGATACTGGACTGATCCTAGGCACTCCTGCATCAACGTGCTTCTGTGGCTGCTGTCTCAACCTCAGGGGCCCACAAGCCGGTGCGGCAAGAGAGGCTCTCCTCTACACGTCAGGCTCACGATCCAGGTACATGACACAGTCTAATGTTACATGCATACGCACACTAGGGGGCAGCACTTTGCATACTGTACCATTCACATCAGTCCCTGCCCCCAAGGAGCTTACGATCTAATGTTACATGCATACGCATACTAGGGGGCGGTACTTTGCATACTGTACCATTCACATCAGTCCCTGCCCCCAAGGAGCTTACGATCTAATGTTACATGCATACACATATTAGGGACCAGCACCCTACGACCATACCATTCACATCAATCCTTGCCCCCAAGGAGCTTGCAATTCAATGTTACATGCAGGGGCGTAACTAGAAATCACAGGGCCCCATAGCAAAATGTTGTATGGGGCCCCCCTGCAAACAGCCCCCCCCCCCCTGTAAATTCATTCATCAGTGACCGTAACCAGTAAAATCATTCGACCGTGACCAGTAAAATCATTCATCAGTGACCGTGACCAGTGCAGGACATTAATACAATTACAGTGACCAGTGCAGGACATTAATTCATCAGTGCCCGTGACCAGTAAATTTATTCATCAGTGACCGTGACCAGTAAAATCATTCCACAGTGACCAGTAAAATCATTCATCAGTGACCGTAACCAGTAAAATCATTCTTCAGTGACCAGTAAAATCATTCATCAGTGACCGTGACCAGTAAAATCATTCGACCGTGACCAGTAAAATCATTCATCAGTGACCGTGACCAGTGCAGGACATGAATACGATTACTGTGACCAGTGCAGTGCAGGACATTAATACAATTACTGTGACCAGTGCAGGACATTAATACAATTACTTTGACCAGTGCAGGACATTAATTCATCAGTGCCCGACACCAGTAAATTCATTCATCAGTGACCGTAACCAGTAAAATCATTCGACCGTGACCAGTAAAATAATTCATCAGTGACCGTGACCAGTAAAATCATTCATCAGTGACCAGTAAATTTATTCATCAGTGACCGTGACCAGTAAATTTATTCATCAGTGACCGTGACCAGTAAAATCATTCATCAGTGACCGTGACCAGTAAAATCATTCATGAGTGACCATGACCAGTAAATTTATTCATCAGTGACCGTGACCAGTAAAATCATTCGACCGTGACCAGTAAAATCATTCATCAGTGACCAGTAAAATCATTCCACAGTGACCAGTAAAATCATTCATCAGTGACCATGACCAGTAAATTCATTCATCAGTGACCAGTAAATTTATTCATCAGTAACCGTGACCAGTAAAATCATTCCACAGTGACCAGTAAAATCATTCATCAGTGACCAGTAAATTTATTCATCAGTGACCATGACCAGTAAATTCATTCCACAGTGACCAGTAAATTCATTCATCAGTGACCGTGACCAGTAAAATCATTCGACCGTGACCAGTAAAATCATTCATCAGTGACCGTAACCAGTAAAATCATTCATCAGTGACCGTGACCAGTAAATTCATTCATCAGTGACCGTGACCAGTTAATTCATTCATCAGTGACTGTGACCAGTAAAATCATTCATCAGTGACCGTGACCAGTAAAATCATTCATCAGTGACCGTGACCAGTTAATTCATTCATCAGTGACTGTGACCAGTAAAATCATTCATCAGTGACCGTGACCAGTAAAATCATTCATCAGTGACCGTGACCAGTAAATTCATTCATCAGTGACCGTGACCAGTTAATTCATTCATCAGTGACTGTGACCAGTAAATTCATTCATCAGTGACCGTGACCAGTTAATTCATTCATCAGTGACTGTGACCAGTAAAATCATTCGACCGTGACCAGTAAAATCATTCAACCGTGACCAGTAAAATCATTCATCAGTGACCGTGACCAGTAAAATCATTCCACAGTGACCAGTAAAATCATTCATCAGTGACCGTGACCAGTAAAATCATTCATCAGTGACCGTGACCAGTAAAATCATTCCACAGTGACCAGTAAAATCATTCATCAGTGACAGTGACCAGTAAAATCATTCGACCGTGACCAGTAAAATCATTCGACCGTGACCAGTAAAATAATTTATCAGTGACCGTAACCAGTAAAATCATTCATCAGTGACCGTGACCAGTAAATTCATTCATCAGTGACCGTGACCAGTTAATTCATTCATCAGTGACTGTGACCAGTAAAATCATTCAACAGTGACCATGACCAGTAAAATCATTCATCAGTGACCGTGACCAGTAAATTCATTCATCAGTGACCGTGACCAGTTAATTCATTCATCAGTGACTGTGACCAGTAAAATCATTCATCAGTGACCGTGACCAGTAAAATCATTCCACAGTGACCAGTAAAATCATTCATCAGTGACCGTGACCAGTAAAATCATTCGACCGTGACCAGTAAAATAATTTATCAGTGACCGTGACCAGTAAAATCATTCATCAGTGACCGTGACCAGTAAATTCATTCATCAGTGACCGTGACCAGTTAATTCATTCATCAGTGACTGTGACCAGTAAAATCATTCAACAGTGACCATGACCAGTAAAATCATTCAACAGTGACCATGACCAGTAAAATCATTCATCAGTGACCGTGACCAGTAAATTCATTCATCAGTGACCGTGACCAGTTAATTCATTCATCAGTGACTGTGACCAGTAAAATCATTCATCAGTGACCGTGACCAGTAAAATCATTCCACAGTGACCAGTAAAATCATTCATCAGTGACCGTGACCAGTAAAATCATTCGACCGTGACCAGTAAAATCATTCGACCGTGACCAGTAAAATAATTTATCAGTGACCGTGACCAGTAAAATCATTCATCAGTGACCAGTAAAATCATTCATCAGTGACAGTGACCAGTAAAATCATTCGACCGTGACCAGTAAAATCATTCGACCGTGACCAGTAAAATAATTTATCAGTGACCGTAACCAGTAAAATCATTCATCAGTGACCGTGACCAGTAAATTCATTCATCAGTGACCGTGACCAGTTAATTCATTCATCAGTGACTGTGACCAGTAAAATCATTCAACAGTGACCATGACCAGTAAAATCATTCATCAGTGACCGTGACCAGTAAATTCATTCATCAGTGACCGTGACCAGTTAATTCATTCATCAGTGACTGTGACCAGTAAAATCATTCATCAGTGACCGTGACCAGTAAAATCATTCCACAGTGACCAGTAAAATCATTCATCAGTGACCGTGACCAGTAAAATCATTCGACCGTGACCAGTAAAATAATTTATCAGTGACCGTGACCAGTAAAATCATTCATCAGTGACCGTGACCAGTAAATTCATTCATCAGTGACCGTGACCAGTTAATTCATTCATCAGTGACTGTGACCAGTAAAATCATTCAACAGTGACCATGACCAGTAAAATCATTCAACAGTGACCATGACCAGTAAAATCATTCATCAGTGACCGTGACCAGTAAATTCATTCATCAGTGACCGTGACCAGTTAATTCATTCATCAGTGACTGTGACCAGTAAAATCATTCATCAGTGACCGTGACCAGTAAAATCATTCCACAGTGACCAGTAAAATCATTCATCAGTGACCGTGACCAGTAAAATCATTCGACCGTGACCAGTAAAATCATTCGACCGTGACCAGTAAAATAATTTATCAGTGACCGTGACCAGTAAAATCATTCATCAGTGACCGTGACCAGTAAAATCATTCATCAGTGACCGTGACCAGTTAAGTCATTCATCAGTGACTGTGACCAGTAAAATCATTCAACAGTGACCATGACCAGTAAAATCATTCATCAGTGACCGTGACCAGTAAAATCATTCGACCGTGACCAGTAAAATCATTCATCAGTGACCGTAACCAGTAAAATCATTCATCAGTGACCGTAACCAGTAAAATCATTCGACCGTGACCAGTGCAGGACATTAATACAATTACAGTGAACAGTGCAGGACATTAATACAATTACAGTGACCAATGCAGGACATTAATACAATTACAGTGAACAGTGCAGGACATTAATACAATTACAGTGAACAGTGCAGGACATTAATACAATTACAGTGACCAGTGCAGGACATTAATACAATTACAGTGACCAGTGCAGGACATTCACCCCCCTCCCCCCGCCATGCTGCATATTATAAAAATCAGTTAAACTCACAGACAGTTCAAAATGTTTAGACTGCAGTCTGGCCCCATCATTGCATCAGCTTAATTTAGCAGTACAGTACCTCTGTCTGATTGCAATGAATGGTCTTCAAATTTTGCAAGTGAGGGGGAGTCTGGTTCCTCCTCGGCGGTGCTGCCTGGTTCCTGTGTATGCAGGCTGCAGTAGCTCTGCATTGACGCTCCGCCCATCGAGCCTCCGGCCGAGTGACGTCACGACGCTGGGAGGGGGCTGACGCCGGTGTTCTGGGCAGGACAGAAGCTTGCCAATGCATTGCCGAGCCCCGGACCGCTCGGCAGCGGCCCCCATTCGGCAGCAGTTCCACTAGGCTTCGGGCCCCATAGCGACTGCGGGCCCCATAGCGACCGCGTGGGTCGCTATGGCGGTAGTTCCGCCACTGGTTACATGCATACATACCGTATACAGTACTAGATACCAGAACTTTACATACTGTACATTCACATCAGTCCCTGTCCCCCAGGAGCTTACAATCTAAGGTTACATGCATACACATACAGTGCATCTCAAAAAATTTGAATATCATCAAAAAGGTCATTTATTTCAGCAATTCAATTCAAAAAGTGAAACTCCCATATCATATAGGTTTATCACAACACACAGAGTGATATATTTCAAGCATTTCTTTCTTTTAAATTTGATGTTAATGGCTTACAGCTAGTGACAACCCAAAATTCAGTATCTCAGGAAAGTAGAATGCTGTGAAAAAGTTGAATATTGTAGTCATGGTGTCACATTCTAATCAGCTAATTAACTCAAAACACCTGTAAAGGTTTCCTGAGCCTTTAATGGTCTCTCAGTCGGGTTCAGTAGGTTACATAATCATGGGGAAGACTGATGACTTGACAGTTGTCCAGAAGACGGTCATTGACATCCTCCACAAGGAGGGTAAGTCACAAAAGGTCATTGCTAAAGAAGCAGGCTGTTCAAAGAATGCTGTATCCAAGCATAATAATGGAAAGTTGAGTGGAAGGAAAAAGTGTGGTAGAAAAGGGTGCACAAGCAACTGGGATAACCGCTGCCTTGAGAGGATTGTGAAGCAAAGGTCATTCAAGAATTTGAGGAAGACTAATGCCGCGTACACACGACCAGACTTTTCGAGGGACTAGGTCCAAGGGACTTTCGGCGGAGTTCTGACGGAGTTCTGACAGAGTTCTGACGGACTTTCGGAATGAACAGAATTGGCCACACACAATCACACCAAAGTCCAACAGATTCGAACGTGATGACGCACGACCGGACTAGAATAAGGAAGTTCATAGCCAGTAACCAATAGCTGCCCTCGCGTCGGTTTTTGTCCGTCGGACTAGCACACACACGTGCGGATTTCTCGGTAGGAACTGGGTCCGGCGGAGTTCCGGCGGAAAAATTTTAAACATGTTGCAAATCAAAAGTCCGCTGCAGCCCACACACGATCGAATGGTCTGCCGGAATCGTTCCGTTGGACCTTTGATGTCGAAAAGTCCGGTCATGTGTACGCGGCATAATAAGGAGTGGACTACAGCTGCTGCCAGTGCTTTAAGAGCCACCACACACAGATGTATCCAGGACATGGGCTACAAGTGTCACATTCCTTGTGTCAAGCCACTCCGGAACTTGAGACAACTCCAGAAGCGACTTACCTGGGCTAAGGAGAAAAAGGACAGGACTGTTGTTCAGTGGTCCAAAGTCCTCTTTTTGGATGAAAGTAAATTTTGCATTTCATTTGGAAATCAAAGTCTTAAGCCTCGTACACATGATTGGATTTTCCGCAGACAAAACCTCAGACTTTCGTCTGAAGGGCGTTGGCCAGGAACTTGTCTTGCATACAAACGGCAAGGATTTGTCGGCCAACAAACACGAATGTAGTGACGTACTATGTGGTTTTTCAGCTCTTTAGCGCCACCCTTTGGGCTCCTTCTGCTAATTTCATGTTAGTAGAAGTTTGGTGAGTGTTGATTCGCGCTTTTCATTTTGCGCTTTTCAATTCGCGTTTTTCAGTTGGATTCTGAACGGCCGTTCGTCAACCAGACATGTCGCGGAATCGGAGGAGATAGCATGTTATTTATCATTTGCCTTGGAGTTATTGCTTTGACCCAAATCCAGTCCAGGAACAGGAGGAGGAGGATTTCTTGGACCAAAAATCGGTTGCTTTATTAAATCGTGACCAATTATGTCATATGCCTTTGCTGCGGAAGCTCCAGGAGAATAATCCAGATGATTTTCAGAATTATCTCGGATGACGGACCCCTGCTTTCACTAAATCTTGGCATTGTTGAACCCCTATATTAAGAAGCAGGACACATGCATGAGGCTTTTATTTTATCTTTTGGTTGAATAATAATGATTTTATTTTGTGTATTTTCTATATTTTTGGATGCATACAATGCACTTTTTGGTTAAGTTCTATTGGCAGATAGCATGTCTAATTGTATTTGTTTTCTTTTTTTAATGCACAATAAAAAAAATTGTGGAGAATAATACTTGGCTATTTGTTTTACTTCAATTAGGCAGTTACATTTAAAAAAAAAATACAATGTAATTGACAAGGGACACCAAAATAGTTTTATCTTTAATCATAAAAACTACAAGATAATGGTGTTGTGGTAACTTGCCCAAAAAAACCCAAAACATAATAATATTATTCTTGATATTACTAGAAAATAAAAGCCTTTTAAAATACATTTGGCAGAACTCCATCAGTATCACCAGCAAAGCAGCTTCATTATTATCCCATTAAAGAAGGAGAAAATTGTGCGCTGCATTTCCAGATTTCATAATATGCCACGTCATGAATGTTAAAGGGGTTGTAAAGGTAAATGTTTTTTCACCTTAATGCATTCTATGCATTAAGGTGAAAAAACACCTGACAGTGCCTGGGCCCCCAGCCCCCCCGTTTTACTTACCTCACCCCTCGAATGTCCCGCGCTCGTCCCCCGACGTCCTTTCCACCGTTCAGCCTGGCCGCTGATTGGCTGGAGTGGATGGATGGAAAGCAGCGCAGCCATTGGCTCACGTTGCTGTCAATCACATCCACTAACGTGGAGCGCCGGGGGGCGGGGCCGTGTGATACAGCGAGCGGCTATAGCCGCCGGCTGTATCACGGGAGCGCGCCCGCAGATGCTTCTCACCATGCGAGGGAGCTCGCATGAACGTGAGAAGCATCTGAGGGAGGAAGCCGAGACAGCCGCCAAGGGACCCCAGAAGAGCAGGTTCGGGGCCACTCTGTGCAAAACGAGCTGCACAGTGGAGGTAAGTATAACATGTTTGTTATTTAAAAAAAAAAAAAATAATTCACTTTACATTCCCTTTAATTCTCTGTTACGAACGCCTGTTTACAAGACTGACCGCTTCCGGCTCGTCCTTGCTTCCGAGCGTGCATGTTTGTACTTTGGACTTTTGTCTGACGGACTTGTGTACACACTCTCGGAAAATCCGACAACAGACATTTGTCCGTGGAAAATTTTAAAGCCTACCATCCAACATATTTCCGACAAATCCGACAACAATTGTCCGATGGAGCGTACAAACGGACGGTTTTTCCGCCAACAGCCTGTCATCACACATTTCCTTTCGGAAAATCCGTGTGTACGAGGCTTTAGAGTCTGGAGGAGGAGTGGAGAGGCACGAAATCCAAGTTGCATGAGGTCCAGTGTGAAGTGTCCACAGTCAGTGATGATTTGGGGAGCCGTGTCATCTGCTGGTGTTGGTCCTCTGTGTTTTATCAAGTCCAAAGTCAGCACAGCCCTCTACTAGGAAATTCTCAAGCACTTCATTCTTCCCTCTGCTGACCAGCTTTATGGAGATGTTGATTTCCTTTTCCAGCAGGATTTGGCATCTGCCCACACTGCCAAAAGTACCAATACCTGGTTTAATGATCATGGTATCACTGTGCTTGATTGGCCAGTAACCTCGCCTGACCTAAACCCCATAGAGGATCTGTGGGGTATTGTCAAGAGGAAGATGAGACACCAGACTCAACAATGCAGATGAGATGAAGGCCGTTATCAAAGCAACCTGGGCTTCCATAACACCTCAGCAGTGCCGCGGGCTGATCGCCTCCATGCCATGCTGCATTGATGCCGTAATTCATGCAAAAAGAGTCCAGACCAAGTATTGAGTGCATACTAGACTACCGTATTCATGGACATACTTTTCAGTAGGCCAACATTTCTGTATTAAAAATCCTTTTTTTTATTGGTCTTATGTAATATTCTAATTTTCCAAGATACTGAATTTTAGGTGGTGCTATCCCACAGTGACAATGCAGTTGGTTCCTCAGTTTTTTTCTGGGTCACTGTGGAAGCTATCCAATTGGATGCTACCGCCCCATGTGACTCTAGCAGCCATCCTGGGTCAGGCAGCCCCCCCCCCCCCACCAGCCCCCCCTCTCGATCCAGCAATGTCTACAAGAGCCTTGCCTCTCCGGGGACGCACCCTCCTGATTAGCTTTTGGCAGCAAAACGAATGGCACTGTTGTCAATCACAGCCAGTGATCCAATCAGGAGATGGAGGGGGCGGGTCCGAACCACGGCTCTGTGCGTGAATGGACACACAGAGCCATGGGTCGGGAGAGCACCTGCTTGGGTGCCCCATTGCAAGCTGCTTGCTGTGGAGGCACTTGGCAGGAGGGAGGGGCCATGAGTGCCAACGGGGATGCAAGAAGAGGAGGATCAGGGCTACACTGTGCAAAACCATTACACAGAGTAGGTAAGTATAACTTTTTTTTTTTTTAAACAAGACTTTACAATCACTTCAAAGCTCTGGGTCCCGGCTTGGCACGCATTTTGTGAGTTGGTAGAGTAGGGACAGGTTTCCCGCCTGATAGGGATAGAATAAGTGGCAGGGAAACGTTCCTGGCGAGTAGGAAAAATGTAGGGCTCGCAACTTCTCTGGACATTTTCACATTTGGGCACAAAATGGAGAGATTGGCTCCTCTATATACAGCCACCCCCGCCGCCCCTCCTTTTTCACAGCATACATGAGGTCTGGTCGCAATTGTGACCCCTGGGACCCCTGTAGGTACACCCCTGGCTAGTAGTAGTTAGTCACAGTCAACTAGACTTGTTTTCTAATGTTGTCTAAGCCACTTCTGACAAAGTGACTTGGACAAACAATGTAACATCTTCAACATTACAGAACATGTCCAGTTGAATGTGACCAACTACCACTAGCTATGTCTTGTTGTGTATTTTCTTGTATATTTCAAATTTCTACCTTTGCCTTATGTATAGAAACATGCATTGAGATTTGGGACTCTTCGGATATCACGCTCTACAGAACAACTAAAATCAGATCAAGCTGGTAAATATTTTATGTTCTGTGTACATGTCAGAGTTATATGAGAAAAGAAGCTATCTGGAAAATGGGAACAGGTGGTGTTACATGTTCGTCTCTCGGATGAGTGCTTCCTGTATTAATGTACAGCAGTTGATGGGTTGGTTGGAAAGATTGGATGTAGAAACAAGGTAATCAACTTTTCATCAAACCTTGAACATGAGAATATGATACTCTAGCTATTAAAGGCACACTCCTGTAAAATTGATAACCAGGTCAACCAGATTCAGCAGGCTTCTCACAGGGATGGATGGGACTGCATGATCTCACATGATTCTAAGGTGGCCAACCACCTTTTCATACTTCAGAATGTCTGGGTCAGGTTGCAGTGGGATCAAAGAGAAGACAAGATCGCTCCTCTGGATGGACTTCTGTGCACAGGTTAATACATGATCCAGGGCCGTTTTTAAGGCAGGGCAAAAGGGGCAGCTGCCCTGGGCCCTGTCATTGTTGTGGGGCCCAAAGCAGCTGCCTCACACTTGCCAACTATGCTGGTTTAAATTCCCTCGTCCCTTGAGGTTTTAGTCCTGTGCTGTGTCCTAATATCTCAGTGTGAAATTCTACTACTAACGCTGGCCAGCTCTGCCCTATTGTTGTGTACAGATGTCTCACCTGCACACCCTGTGTTTACATGTAAATTACCGGTATTCATATGTAAATAGCAGTGGCATTCATATGTAAATATCAGCGGCTGGTAGCATTGATATGTATATCATGCCCCCCCCCCCCCCCCCCCAGGTCATATCCACAGTAATCTCTAGCAACCAATCAACAAGCAGAAATCATGTGCCGTAACCTCTAGCAACTAATTAGTGAGCCGTAATGTGTGCTGTAACCTCTAGCAACCAGTCAGTGAGCGGTAATGATACACTAACCTCTGGCAACCAATCACAATAGCTGCCTGATCTGATTCAGTAAACTGATTTTGAGTCTAACTGCTAATTATGATATGCCTCAGAGCAGGTGGAGAGCGAAACTGCACGGGGGGGCCCCCAAGAAAAGGTTTGCCCAGGGTCCAATCAATATTAAAGACGGCCCTGACATGATCCCTTTTATACTCGCAGGAATTGGGCACTGGCTAATGCATATGCGATCGGTACAGTGTGAGTGGAGAGGGGAGAGATCGGTTGCAGCAGCGCTGTGGGCTGGATGTGTAGTGCCAACAGCACTGCTCTGTGCCCATTGCAGCCTTATCCATCCATCCATGCTCAGCCTTCACTCTGTCATACTCATCCATCCTCAGCCATCCACACTCAGCAATACTCGTCCATGCTCAGCCATCCATACTCAGCAATACTCATCCATCCATCCATGCTCAGCCATCCATACTCAGAAATACTCATCCATCCATGCTCACCCATCCCTCTGTCATACTCATTCATCCTCAGCCATCCACGCTCAGCAATACTCATCCATGCTCAGCCATCCATACTCAGCAATACTCATCCATCCATCCATGCTCAGCCATCCATACTCAGAAATACTCATCCAGCCATGCTCAGCCATCCCTCTGTCCTACTTATCCATCCTCAGCCATCCACACTCAGCAATACTCATTCATGCTCAGCCATCCATACTCAGCAATACTTATCCATCCATCCATGCTCAGCCATCCCATCCACTCCCATCCATACTCAGCCATATCCAGCCATACTCAGCCGTACCCAGCAGTACCCAGCGGTATACAGCCATACCCAGCTGTACTTAGCCATACCCAGCCATACTTAGCTGTACCCAGCCATACTTAGCCGTACTCAGCCATCCCATCCATACTCATTCATGCTCAGTCATCCCATCCATGCTCAGCCATCCACATTTATGGCTCAAACATGCTCAGCCATCCCCATTCATGCTCATCCATGCCACATGAGTTCTCATCCATGCCACTACAGTGCCTCTCAAAAGTGTAATGCCCTGTACACACGGTCGGTCATTCCGACCACAAAATCCGTTGGATTTTTTCCGAAGGATTTTGTCCGAAACTGGTGTTGCATACAGTAAATCCAATCGGTCAGAACGTGGTGACGTTCGTTGCGTACGACGGGACTACGTAGAGGCTAGTAACCAATAGCTTTGGTCTCGTAATTTAATCTGAGCATGCGTTGCCACTTTGTAAAAAGTAAAAAAAGTAATTGTCATTCAAAATGTGAGAGCACCGAAAACTGAAAATTGGTCTGGTTAGGAAGGGGGTTTAAGTGCCCAGTGGTCAAGTGGTTAAACTTGACCGGTGCTCAGGATCAGTGCTGCTTTGTCTTCAGCCTCCTGCGTATCCTGATTCCAGTTGCTGACCCGGGTTGTCTGGACTACTCTCTGAGCTCCGCCTGCACTGACCTTGGCTTGTCCTTGATTAGTTATAGACCCGGCTTGTTTCCTGACCACGCTCCTGCCTGTGCCCTGTACCTGATCTATCCTGTCTGTGTATGACCCGGCCTGCCTGACTCTGCTACTTTGCTTGCTGTCGCCAGCACCAGCTGCCTACCTGCTCGCCTGCTTATTGGAGCCATCTGAGCACTTCACTTGCCCAGCGTGGACACCTACCCTGCTGCTAGCAAGACTTACAGGCACTTGTCAAACTCTGTACTCCTGTGCTTCCTGTCTATGCCATTAGGGGCCCTCAGCCAGAGGTGTAAAAGAGGCCTTCCTCATCATATCAGGCTCTGCTTCCAGATACTTGATGGAGAGAAAGAGAGCGAGACAGAGAATCTAAGAGAACTTGTGGGTGGGGCCGCTTTGCCTGTGCGTTCGCGGGGGGTACCTTTCCTTGCCTCTCGTGTATGTGCACATCAATGTCCGGGCCAGGCCCGGCTGAGTTCACGTGACATGAGCTGTAAACTGTATGTAGTAGTGTATCATTTAAAGTCCCTCTCTGAAGACATATTGTCCCGTGTTTCTACACACCCGTGCTTGATGTACCGTATTTATCGGCGTATAACACACACTTTTTTCCCCTTAAAATCGGGGGGAAATCGTGGGTGCGTGTTATACGCCGATCCCCCCTGCCGATCTGTGCTCTGTGGAGCGCCGCCGACATTTACCGAGCTGAGCCGAGTGTACTGTGTACTCGGCTCCGCTCTCAGTCATGCCCAGTCCCGCCTCCTAGCCTTTACGTCCCGCCATTGGCCCGGTGTTGTGTCCATCACAGGAGCCAGGACAAGGGGCGGGACGGGGGCGTTACTGCGAGCAGAGCCGAGTAACCGAGTACCCTCGGCTCGGCTCGGTCTATGTTGGCGGCGGGAGGAGCCGAAGATCTCTATGTCGGCGGCGGGAGGAGCCGAAGATCTCGGTGGCGGCGGCGGGAGGACCCGAAGATCTCGGCGTCGGCGAGAGGAGCCGAAGATCGCGACAGCGGTGGCGGGAGGAGCCGAACATCGCGGCGGGAGGAGCCAAAGATGGTGGCGGCGGCGGTAAATTTAAAACTAACCATACTGCAATTTTGTGGAAGGCTGCAGGGGGACAGTGTAGGGCTGCAGGAGAACAGTGTAGGGCTGAAGGGGGACAGTGGAAGGCTGCAGGGGGACAGTGTAGGGCTGCAGGAGAACAGTGTAGGGCTGAAGGGGGACAGTGGAAGGCTGCAGGGGGACAGTGTAGGGCTGCAGGAGAACAGTGTAGGGCTGCAGGGGGACAGTGGAAGGCTACATTTTAAATGCCCATCAATGTAAGGTTTTTTCCTTAAACTTGCCTCCTAAAAGTTTTTTTCCTTAAACTTCCCTCCTAAACTTGGGGTGCCTGTTATACGCCGGCGCGTGTTATACGCCGATAAATACGGAATGTTGTATTTAGGAAGGACACTGCTGAGACAATGTCCTCTCCACCAGTCCAGTGTAACTCCACCACCTCACTCCCAATGACAGAAATGGGTCCCACTGTGCACTAGCGTGGACCTCATGTGCACATAATTAAAGAATATGTAAACCCAACATTTCGTATTCCTGATATGTGCCTGCTGTACCATGTACTTGTATGAAAATGTATCCTGTTCTGTATGTATTGCTTCCTTTGTGTGAAATCCCTGGTGTTCCTGCCAGTCCTCTGCTTTCCTATTAAAAACTGACCACACCAAGCAGGAGAACACACAGTGGTCAGTTCTCTAGCTATGCAGGGAACTCAGCCTGCTCTCCTCCAATGATCACACTTGTCCTAAACATACACATTCACTTTAAAGTTCAGTGTACTGTTGTTTCTCTTTCCCCAGCTCTTATGCAGCTGAGAACAGAGGGAATGTGATCACTTAAAAAAAATAGCAGAATTTTTTTTATAGTTTTTTTTTTATGTCTATACACAAATGTTTTGCCTTTCATTTCTATAAAATAGAAACCAAATAGGTGGTTTTACAAGGTGAGGGTTTACATACACTTTAACTCCTTCCACCTCCCATACCATGAGGTGAGGTACATGGGGTCTCCATATCGGGGGGTTTGGTCCCAGATACTCTTGAGGTAACCAACTGCTAGGGAGGGAGCCAGAACACTGACCCCCTTGCTACCAGAGGACCTGTCACCTACACCAGGTACCACGCTTTGTTGACTGGCTGCTATACTTTCCCTCCAGTCCTTGGTCACCTGTAACAACTACTCTTCCACTCCAACACTTCTGCTGTGTTAACCCTTTTCCTATGATGGCTTCCTTCCTTGCTTTACAAGCCTTGTTCCTCTTATATGCCATGTATCATCATGCACCCCTTTGCATAACTTCAGATCAGGCTTAGAGAAAATTAACCTAGCTTTATCTAACGTTGCTAAAGAACATTTCACAAATGTTCAATTCCCTAACTATCTATTCCTCAGCTGCCCAAGCATACTGTTACAGGTAGAAGTTCATGTTGACAAGATTCTTAGCTGGTATGCTCCCATGGGGTGGTGTAGGTTGTAGGTGTTCCAGGTTACATCGTTGGTTGGTTTGGACCTTCTTCCTTCATTCCATGTGGTCCTGCTCTCTGAGCCCGTCCTTCCCCCCCCCCCCCGATTTATAGGCTGATGGGGGGAGAACCCAAAAAGCCTGGAAAAGTGGCAAACCCAAAGTTTAACCCTTCCCTAGTCTGGGCAGCTCGTGCTCTCTAACTCCGACAATCCCACATGTAGGCATCTGCCTACAAACTTCTGATATGTTCCTTCTGGTGAACATCAATAATATTTTGCTAAAGCGGACTTTTACCCCAAATAACTAATTCTTTGCACTTGGATCCAGCCTTCTTCCACAATTAGATACTGTATATTTTAATCTTTAAAATACTTTCCACTTTTTTCATCCTTCATCATCTAGGCAAAAATGGCGTGCACTTGATTCTATGCATGCATAGATATATTGAAAGGCTCTGGCTGGCCTTCAGGAACCAGCGGGGACTTCTGGCACATCTGCACTTGTGCAGTTTTCCTCTTGTACAGGTAATAAGACCACACAGGTAAGGCAATCCCAAACCTTTGCTTTTATGTGCATGTTCAGGGATACTCGGCATGTGGGCAGATGTGCCAAAGGGATCTATCAGATGCCAGGATCTGCACACATGCCAGACCTTCAAAGATGCGCCAGTAAGGAGTGGGGGGAAGCCAGCATTAAGGGGGCAGAAGTTCTTCTTTAAGGATGTGTCCATACTTGCCAACATTTTTAGTCCTAGCCCTTATGACACAGTTAACCCAGACCACTGTCCACCTCAGGCCCACCTAGTAACCAGGTCGTCCCACCCAGACCCCAACCACTTATAAGAGTGGCTATCCAAACCTCAATTCTAGTTATGCAGAAACCACTCACTCACTCACTCACTCAACCAATCATTGTAATGAATGCTTTTTTGAGTTAAACAAAAAAGTGTGAAACTGTGTTTCCAGGACTTGGCCCGGCACACAGCATCAACGGGACTGGTGTCCAAAATGCGAGACTGTCCTGGCCAATCCAGGACAGTTGGCACCTATGTGTGTTATGTATCAATTATTATATATATTATTTATAAATCAAATATAACCATTAGAGTTTCCCTTTAAGTCTCTCGCACTTTGAGCTGGTGCCTACTGAACATCATGGATTTTTGGGCAGCATTAGGAACAAAAGTGGCTGTTGGTGACGGGTCACATGACCTGTTCTACAGTATATCTTTCTTTTGTAATTCTTACAGCTGTTACATAATGACAGTTGGTAGTGATGGCACACACTCAGACATGAAAACAATTGCAGTCATAGAACGTTTGATCTTGTTTCAATCAGGAACACAATATAAATGTATTCGTTCCCAGTAAAACGTACTGTAGGTCACTTTGCAAGAGCTTTCTAAGAGGATTAAAGAATGGAGATGAGGGAGGTGAGCAAGACAATTGGGGAGAGACAAAGTGGATTAAAAGATGGGGGATGTAGAGGAGGAAGGAAGTCTGAGTGAGGAATGAAACAAAGGATGAGAGCTTAGCATACTACAGAACCGTCTTCATTGTGGCAAAACCAATTTTTGTAGCCACCGATTTAAAGTAAGTTTCATTATACCTTTGCTGCTTATTCTGTACATTGGAGCTTGTCTGTTACATATCCAAACATGATCATATTAACACATTAGCAAACCTTGGGGTACTCAAGGTCTGCCTCCATGACCTTCTTCAAGTGGTCCTTTTGTGTTCTTTTGGTGAGCGTTGGATACGCCCATAACGTGTGTGTGCAATGACCAAAACTGAACCTGATTTATTTTTTGGCAACACACCATATAAAAAACGCATGTGCATTTACACCTATGCATTGTAGGGCATTAACCACTTGCTTACTGGGCACTTAAACCCCCCTCAGTCCCAGAGCAATTTTCAGCTTTCAGCACTGATGCACTTTGAATGACAATTGCACGGTCATACAACACTGTACCCAAATGACATTTTTATCATTTTTTTCCCACAAATAGAGCTTTCTTTTGGTGGTATTTAGTTACAGCTCGGAGTTTTATTTTTTGCTAAACAAACAAAAAAAGATGCAAAAAAAATAAAAAATAAAAATCATGTTTAAAAGTTTGTTATAAAATTTTGCAAACGGGTCATTTTTCTCCTTCATTGAAGTGCGCTGATGAGGCGGCCCTGATGGGCTGCATTGGTGGGCACTGATAGGCTGCATTGGTGGGCACTGATAGGCTGCACTGGTGGGCACTGATAGGCATAGTTAAGGCGGCACAAATAGGCACAGATAAGGCAGCACCGATGGGCACAGATAAGGCGGCACTGATGGGTAAAGATGGGCACATAAGATGGCACAGATGGGTGGCACAGATGGGCACTGATAGGTACCACTGATAGATGGGACTGATGGGCACTGATAGGTGGCACTGATAGGTGGCTCTGATAGGTGGCACTGCTGGGCACTGATGGGCGGCACTGCTGGGCACTGGTAGATGACACTGATGGGCACGGATATGTGGCATGGGTGCAGCACCTTTGTTAAGGCAGATTGTGGGCACTGCTGGGTGGCACTGTGGGCACTGCTGGGTGGCACTGCTGGGTGGCACTGTGGGCACTGCTGGGTGGCACTATGGGCACTGCTGGGTGGCACTGACGGGGGGCACTTACTTTTTTTATTGTTGCACTGGCAGGGGGCAGGTGGGCACTGACAGGGTTGCAGGTGGGCACTAGCAGTGCTGGCCAGCGCGAGGAGGAATAATAGCCGATTACCGGCTCCGTTATATCACATGATCAGCTGTCATTGGCTGACAGCTGATCACGTGATAAGGGGTCGGGATCGACCCCTTGCATGGATCGGTGATCAGGCGAGTCTCGTAGACTCGCCGATCACAGAGCGCGCCGCGCGCGCCCCTCAGGGGGCGCGCATGCCGCTCGTGCACGGGACTACGTCAATAGACGTAGTCCCGGAAAAGGAGATCCGCGCTGTAGCCGTCAATTGACTATAGCGCGGATCTCAAGTGGTTAAAGGGTTAGGTGCATTGTATACAAGGCAGGTCTTCCCCACTTGCCCTTGTCAACCCCTGTCTCTGCTCCCTACCCACCTTCAAGTTCTGTCCATAGTCCCCACTCCCTATCTACCTCCCAGTACCGTTCCTTCTAAATAACAAACCCCATTAAAATCAATGGGACCCGAAAGTCAAAAATCAAAAGTGCCCATTTTGAAGGCTTATATGCAAGTAATTGGGCATACAATGGTTATAGGGGTCCTGCCCTGGGGGACATGTATCAATAAAAAAAAAAGTTTGTGAAAAACATAATTTTTAAATGAGCAGGATTTTTTGGATTTTTAAAGTGAAAGCAATAAAAATGAAAAATTCCTTCCAATATAGTGCCTGAGGGGTCCTCTTAGTCTACCTGTAAAGTGACAGATCTGTACCATGTCTAGAATCTGCTGTAGCAATAATTGCATTTATAAAGCCCCCCCCCCCCCAAAAAAAAAATAATTTTCCCTGCAAGCTGCTTTATTTTGCTCAGCAACAGCTGGGGAGCCAGACTGTATGATGAGGCCACAATTTAGTGCACTGCGAACAAGAGTAGAGATTTTTGGGATACATTCTGGTGTCACTTTGACTTTGGATAGAAGTAACGCGTGCGTAAAAATTGGTCTTTGGGTGTCAGTGGAACCTTCCCACCGTAACCCTATAGAGATAATCTTGATGAAAGCAAGAATTGGCCTTGCTGTAAAAAATTTCAATGATATGCAACTGTCAAACAGGTGCAGAAAAGTTGGTCTTTGGGTGTCAGTGGTGCTTTTCTATAGAGGTCCTCTTGAAGGCAAAAAAAAAATTGCAATGATATGCACCAAACAGGTCAGGGCCTTCTTTAAGGCAGGGCAAAAGGGGCAGCTGCCTTGGGCCCTGTCATTGTTGTGGGGCCCAAAGCAGCTGCCTCATACTTGTTAACTATCCTAGTTTAAATTCCCTCGTCCTTTAAAGTTTTAGTCCTGTGCTGTGTCCCGATATCTCAGTGTGAAGTGCTGCTACTAATGCTGCTCAGCTCTACCCTTATTGATGTGTACAGTTGACTCACCTGCAGACCCTATGTTTACATGTAAATAACCGTCATTCATATGTAAACAGCGGTGGCATTACTAAGTAAATAGCTGCGGCCGGTAGCATTCATATGTAAATAAAGGCGGCATTCATATTTGTATCATGCTCCCCTGCAATGAGGAGATGATGTGCTGTAACCTCTAGCAACCAATCAGTGAGCAGTATTACTGTACAGTAATCTCTAGCAACCAATTAACAAGCAGAAATCATTTTCTGTAATCTCTAGCAACAAATCAGTGAGCCGTAATGTGTGCTGTAACCTCTAACAACCAGTCATTAAGCAGTAATGATATGCTGTAACCACTGGCAACCAATCACAATTGCCGCCTCATCTGATACAGTAAACTGATTTTAAGTCTAGCTGCTATTTATTGTATGTCTCAGGGCAGGTGGAGATTGAAAGTGCATGGGGGGCCCCAAGAAAATTTTTGCCCAGGGTCCAATCAATATTAAAGATGGCCTTGAAACAGGTGCTGAAAAATGTAACTTTGGGTGTCAATTGTGCCCATGAAACCTATACCAAAAACATTGTTCCAAATTAAATGGTTGAACATCCTCAAAGCTAGGCAGCCTTGAAGTCCTACAGAGATTCCACATCCAAAAAAGACTTAATCAGTGACAGAGGTGGAATCCTTATGGGTAGAGCTGCAAAGGGATGAAACTAAGGGGAAAGTAATGCTGGGAGTATGCTTTAGGCTCCCTAACCAGAGGGAGGAGGCAGAGGCGGATCTCCTATCACAATTTGGATTAGCGGCAAGAATGGGAAGTTTCATTATAATGGGGGATTTTAATTATCCAGACATAGACTGGGTGGAAGGAACCGCGCATTCATCTAAGGCTCCCCATTTCCTAAATGTCTTGTAGCACAATTTCATGGGTCAGATGGTAAATGCACCAACTAGAAACAAAGCGTTACAAGACATACTGATTACCAACAATACAGACCTGATCATGGATGTGGAAATATGTGGCAATTTAGGAAACAGCGACCACAGGTCAATTCGTTTTAGTATAAATCACACAAATAGGAAACATAAGGGGAATACAAAGACACTGAATTTCAAAAGAGCCAACTTCCCTAAACTACAATCCTTGCTAGAAGATAATAATTGGGATAAAATCTTAGGAACAAAGAACACGGAGGAAAAATGGGTATGCTTTAAGAACATATTAATTTAGGGCATTAGCCAGTACATCTAATGCAGTGCAATTTAAAAGAGCCAATAAAAGTCTTGGGTGGCTTAACTTCAATGTAAACATGCAAATAAAAACAAAGGAGAAGGGCTTCAAAAAATACAAGGCTGAGGGATCATCAGCATTCCAACTTTACAAACAATGCAGCAAGAAATGTAAGGGTGCAATCATGGCGGCTAAGATAGAACACGAAAAGGCACATAGCGGAGGAGAGTAAAAAAAAATCCAAAGAAATTCTTTAAGTACATAAATAGTAAGAAAGGGAGTTCAGATCATATTGGTCCCATAAAGAATGATGGTGGGAATCTGGTTATTAGGGATGGAGAGATGGCAAAGGTATTTAATTTATTCTTCTCCTCAGTCTTCACGAGGGAATCTGAGGTCTTTAGTAACCAAAACTGCAATGTCTATGTCAGGGCTGGGCTCAACCCTTCCTTCTCAAAGCTGGCCGCTCAGCTGTCGGCTAATTGCCAGCTCCTTTCTCTCCACAGTGACTTACCTGTTGATGATATCCTGCTCATCAGTCCTGCCTACTTAAGGCATCCAATCAGATGATCCCTGCCTTCACCTTGGTCGCATCTCTAGAGATGCTGTCCTGTGTTCCTGTTAAAGACTTGATTGGCCGACATTCCTTCTGGCTGCAGATCCTGCTTGCTGTTCTACTACGCTCATCTCTGGCTCCCTGACATTTTGGCTTGTCTGACTATCCATTCCGGTTCCTGAACTCTGGCTATGTTTTGACTACGTTGACCATTTTATTATTAAAGTTATTGTAAACCCTTACAATCCACTTTTTGCTACAGGTAAGTCTATAATAAGGCTTACCTGTACTTACCCCAGATATCTCCTTAACCTGCACAGTTTAGGAGATATCCCCTGTGTCTGCATGTGCTGTCGTCATCGGCACATGCGCACTGAAGCAATGGCAGGTACGTGCCATTTGCGTCAGTGAGTGTGCCGTTACCGGCAGCTCCTGCGTGCATTTGCGGGAGTGACGCCATTGCAGCTCCGGCCAATCACAGCACCGGAGCCACAATACCCCAAAGTAACTCTGGGGAGAAATGTCGCTGGCCAGTGCTGTGTACGGACTTTGAGGGGGCTTCGATCTCAGGTGAGTATTACATAATCAGCTAGTATGCTAGGCATACTAGCTGATTATGCCTTTGTCTTGCAGGTCTTTTTTTTTTTCATGTGGGTTTACAACCACTTTAAACAAGTGTGATTTAACTGTACTTCTGTCTCAGTTTCATTCATGGTTTCTGACAGTTTATCCTCATGACACATCACAGGAAGCACCCTCATGGCTAACAGAGGACAGAATCAGAAATAAACTTGAAAAACATAACATTAATAAGTCACCTGGACCAGATGGCTTGCACCCGAGGGTCCTTAACCACTTGAGGCCCGCGCTATAGCCGAATGACGGCTACAGCATGGATCTCCTTTGCCGGGACTACGTCTGTTGACGTAGTCCCGTGCACGAGCGGCCTGCGCGCCCCCTGAGGGGCGCGCGCGGCGCTCTCTGTGATCGGCGAGTCTATGAGACTCGCCTGATCACCGATCCGAGCAAGGGGTCGATCCCGACCCTTTATCACGTGATCAGCTGTCAGCCAATGACAGCTGATCATGTGATATAACGGAGCCGGCAATCGGCTATTATTCCTCCTCCTCGATCACAGCCAGCCCTGCCAGTGCCCACCTGCCCCCTGCCAGTGCCCACCTGCCCCCTCATCACTAAACATAATTAAAAAATAAGTGCCCCCCGTCAGTGCCACCCAGCAGTGCCCATAGTGCCACCCAGCAGTGCCCACAGTGCCACCCAGCAGTGCCCACAGTGCCACCCAGCAGTGCCACCCAGCAGTGCCCACAGTGCCACCCAGCAGTGCCCACAGTCTGCCTCAACAAAGGTGCTGCACCCCAGTGCCACATATCCGTGCCCATCAGTGTCATCTACCAGTGCCCAGCAGTGCCGCCCATCAGTGCCCAGCAGTGCCACCTATCAGTGCCACCTATCAGTGCCACCTATCAGTGCCCACCAGTCCCATCTATCAGTGGTACCTATCAGTGCCCCTTAGTGCCACCCATCTGTGCCACCCATCCGTGCCATCTTATCTGTGCCCATCTTTGCCCATCAGTGCCGCCTTATCTGTGCCTATTAGTGCCGCCTTAACTATGCCTGTCAGTGCCCACCAGTGCAGCCTATCAGTGCCCACCAATGCAGCCTATCAGTGCCCACCAGTGCAGCCTATCAGTGCCGCCTCATCAGCGCACTTCAATGAAGGAGAAAAATGACCTGTTTGCAAAATTTTATAACAAACTATTAAACATGATTTTTTTTTTTTGCATCTTTTTTTGTTTGTTTAGCAAAAAATAAAACTCCCAGCTGTAACTAAATACCACCAAAAGAAAGCTCTATTTGTGGGAAAAATATGATAAAAATTTCATTTGGGTACAGTGTTGTATGGCAGCGCAATTGTCATTCAAAGTGCATCAGCGCTGAAAGCTGAAAATTGGTCTGGGACTGAGGGGGGTTTAAGTGCCCAGTAAGCAAGTGGTTAAGGAACTCAGTAATTGCCAGTCCATTGTTCCTAATTTTTACGAACGGTCTACTGACTTGAATGGTACCAGCTAATTGCAGAAAAGCCAATGTAGCACCAATATTTAACCACTTAAGCCCCGGGAGATGTGCCGCCTTAATGACCAGACCATTTTTTGCGATATGGCACTGTGTTGCTTTAACTGACAATTGTGACGTTGCACCCAAACAAAATTGACCTCCTTTTTTCCCCACAAATAGAGCTTTCTTTTGGTGGTATTTGATCACCTCTAAGTGCCCCCTAGTGCTCTTATAGCGGCCGATGTACAGCTACGATGTCTCACCCAGGGGACCCAACCTGCCACAGTATAACAGCGGCGGCTGGTCCTCAAGTGGTTAAAAAAGGGCCAAGATACATCCCTGGGAATTACAGACCAATTAGCCTAACATCAATTGTATGCAAGCTCTTGGAGGGGATGATAAAGGACTATATACAAGATTATAGTAATGACAACGGTATCATTAGCAGTAATCACTCAGCATGAATTCATGAAGAATTGTTCTTGCCAAATCAATCTATGAACCTTCTATGAGGAGGTGAGCTGCCATCTAGATAAAGAGAGGCCCATAGTCGTGGTGTATCTGGATTTTGCAAAAGCATTTGACACAGTTCCCCATAAATGTTTACTGTACAAAACAAGGTCCGCTGGCATGGACCATAGGGGTGAGTACATGGATTGAAAACTGGCTACATGGGCGAGTTCAGAAGGTGGTGATAAATGGGGAGTACTCGGAATGGTCCGGGGTGGAAAGTGGGGTCCCCCAGGGTTCTGTCCTGGGACCAGTCCTATTTAATTTATTCATAAACGACCTGGAGGGTGACATAAACAGTCCAATCTCTGTATTTGCAGACTATACTAAGCTAAGCAGGGCAATAAATTCTCCGCAGGATGTGGAAACCTTGCAAGACGATCTGAACAAATGAATGGGGTGGGCAACTACATGGCAAATCAGGTTCAATGTAGAAAATTTTAAAATAATGCATTTGGGTTGCAAAAATATGAATGCAATCTATACACTGGGTGGAGAACCTCTGGGGGGATCTAGGATGGAAAAGGACCTGGGGGTCCTAGTAGATGATGGGCTCAGCAATGGGATGCAATGCCAAGCTGCTGCAAGCAAAGCAAACAGAATATTGGCATTAAAAGGGGATCAACTCCAGAGATAAAACGATAATTCTCCCGCTCTACAAGACTCTGGTCCGGCCGCACCTGGAGTATTCTGTCCAGTTCTGGGCACCAGTCCTCAGGAAGGATGTGCTGGAAATGAAGCGACTACAAAGAAGGGCAACAAAACTAATAAAGAGTCTGGAGGATATTAGTCATGAGGAAAGGTTACGAGCACTGAACTTATTCTCTCTGGAAAGGAGGGGGGGGTATGATTTATATGTACAAATACCGTACTGGTGACCCCACAATAGGGATAAAGCTTTTTTGCCAAAGGGAATTTAATAAGACATTCACTGAAATTAGAAGAAAAGCGGTTTAATCTTAAACTGCATGGAGGGTTCTTTACTGTAAGAGTGCACAGGCTGTGGTTTTAGCGGGTAGCATCGATAATTTCATATTAGATAAGCACCTGAACGACCTCAACATACAGGGATATACAATGTAATAATGACATATAATCACACACAAAGGTTGGACTTGATGGACTCGTGTCTTTTTTCTTTTTTTTGCCAATAAAATATTTTATTTTCTGTTCAGAAATAAAGCAACTGTACATTCAGAATAATATGTGTACATATACTTGAGCGTAGTGAATTCAACTGTCAGTAGAACATATTACACCATTAGAGTTGTCAATAACGTTTGTCTCAACATGAGAAACATATGTAATACCTAATCTTAGCTAAGGTGTGTTGTGATGATCAGCCGATCATTATTCATCAATAACATACTTTAGAAATACTCTGAATAGATATTTATAGCTCAAGAGAGCAAAGTAGAAGGGAAAGAGAAAGGACGTCGGCCCCGAGAGGGTGCCATGTTGGGAAGGAAGAAAAGTTTGAAGGAGGCAAGGAGAGAACAGAAGTGTGTCAGGGTCCTCCGTTTGACCGTTTTTCATGTTTGCATTAAAGAGTTAAATGATGTAGAATATTTGAAGATGATCCAGGGTTGCCATGTGTCATTGAAATGTTCTGTTATTTCATGAGCTTTTGCCCTGATCTCTTCCAATTTGCAGAGAAGATGTACCTCTTCTAACCATTTTGTTGTTGAAGGGGCGGTGGTATTTCTCCAGTGTCTGGGTATCACTGCCTTTGCGGTTGTGAGTAGGAATCTCGTTAGTGATTTCTTATATCTTTCTTTTCATCTTTTCATCTTTTCATTGAGCAATTGGTGATATGTAATAAGCAACACGTTGCATTTAGGTGGATCTTTGTGTCAGCAATTTGTTTTATGACTCTGTTTACTTGGCTCCAGAAGGACGGAATCAGGGCGCACTCCCACCAAATATGTTGTAGGGTTTCTCTCTCCCGATTGCAACGCCAACAGAGATCAGGAACTGTAGGGAACCATTTATGTATTTTGGTTGGCGTATTATACCTATTTGTTAGAAGTTTGAACGAGGTTTCCTGTAATCGTATGCTAATCGCACACTTTTGGGGAAACACACATGCCTGTAGCCATTGGTTCTTAGTAAAGCACACGTTTAATGCTGTTTCCCAGAACAGTTTGTTTGTTGGGTTCCTGAAGACCAGAGGTCTGCAACCATCTGTAGGTTAAGGATATGTTCTTTGTGGATGTGTTACAGTGGCGGCCCGCCCATAGGGGGCGCCCGGGCGCCGCCCCCCCTCTCCCTAGGTGTAAAAAAAAAAAAAAAGTAAAAAAAAAAAAATAAAAAAAAAAAAGTTAAAAAAAAAGTAAAAAAAAAAACGGGCCCTTTAAGACATTAAAAAAAAAAAAAAAATGTCATTTAACAATTTAACATAGTGTACTGTGGCGCCGGTCACAGTGCACTATGAGAAGCGCCACGTCCATGCAATCACAAGATTGCATTCATGGCGCTTCATTTGCTGGTTAAAAACCCGCCTTGCGGCGCACAGCAGAACGCCGACTAGCTTCCGCCCGTAAAATCACTGTGATTCTACGGGCGGGAGCATTGTCACTCTTAGACAGGCAGTCACTTCCGGCTTTCGGCTGCTTCACGAAACCCGGAAGTGACGTAGGCAGCTCCGTTCCTTAGCCCGAGCGGAGCTGCCAGACAGTGAGAGGTGAGTCACCGCATAAAGGCTTTCTAGCCTCTACTTTGTGGAGAATGTTCGTGCATTTAGCTGAATGAATGCAAAAAGCTTTCACAGCCAGAAAGGTTTCCCCAGGCCAGGCGACTTTTGCCGTGGCCAATCAGAGGATGAGCTCTGAAGGGGGAACTCCACGCCAAATTTCTGAAAAAAAAATTGACGTGGGTTCCCCCTCCGAGAGCATACCGAAGTCGGGAGAAGAGGCCGGCGGCGAGGAAGAAAGCCGGACTCCTCCGCTAGTAAAAGAGCTACAAGAAGATAGCGGAGGAGTCCGGCGAGAAGACCCCCGAAGACGGAAGACCCCCGGAGCTGTGCAATAAAATATTTTAACCCTGTGTTGTGTTTTTTTTTGTACTTTTTTTCACAGGTGAATGGGTAGGGGTACATTGTACCCCATACTCATTCACATAGGGTGGGGGGCCGGTATCCGGGGGCCCCCTTATTAAAGGGGGCTCCCGGATTCCGATAAGCCCCCCGCCCGCAGACCCCGACAACCAACGGCCAGGGTTGTCGGGAAGAGGCCCTTGTCCTCATCAACATGGGGACAAGGTGCTTTGGGGTGGGGGGGCCGCACGCCCCCCTCCCCCAAGGAACCCCCCCCCATGTTGAGGGCACGCGGCCTGGTACGGCTCAGGAGGGGGGGGGGGCGCCTGCTCGTCCCCACCCCCTTTCCTGGCCGGCCGGGTAGCGTGCTCGGATAAGGGTCTGGTGTGGATCTGGGGGAGAACCCCACGCCGTTTTTTCGGCGTAGGGGGTTCCCCTTGGAATCCATACCAGACCTAAGGGCCTGGTATGCTCTCGGAGGGGGAACCCACGTCAAATTTTTTTTCCGATTACATAAGGGGCGTGTTTTATGAGAAGTGGGAGGGGCCAAAATGGTGGGCGGGGTCATGATGGGCGGGGTCTGGCGCCCCCCCATCCAAAAACTTCACCAGCCGCCACTGCCCATGAAGCAGACAGTTTCAAATGGCGTTAGAGGTCTTGTAAAGTGTTTATGTCTCTGGGGACTCAGGATGTAGTCATGTATTTGTCGGTATACCCAATGGTTTAAGGATGGCAGACCCATTTCGACTTGTGTCTTTTTTCAACCTCGCCTACTATGTAACTATGTGACTACAAGTGGGCGTTTCAACACACAGCCATGGTCCACTGTTATCACTATTAGGAAATTCACTTCGAGAAATGCCAAGGAGCCATCTCTAGAGTGCAGACAGAAAGTGAGTGCAAAGAGAGTGCATTAGGATGGCACCACTGATTCAGCCACCAACAATGGCGTCAGGAGTTCCCACAATGCTCTGGTGTAGGTGTGACAGGTGTTCTTTGATGAACCTAAGCAATGAGCTGGTCTCAATGAGATTAGATGGTATTGTAGTGTAGGGGTGTAGTATTTTTCTAAATTCTCTTTTTGTATTTTTGCTATTTGGTAGGGTAGAGTGCTATAGTCTGTGTGTACCTGTGGGTGTCCTCTAAGTATATAGTGATTCATCTCAGTCACTTGCTGTTGGAGTTAGCGCCAGCAGGATGTGCAAGACGTGACATTCTGTATTATGGATATTTGATGTCCCAGTAAACTTGGGGAAGCCAATACATTTTGTAAGAGTCATGGAATATCTGAGGCACTTCCTAGAAAATGGTCTTCCCTCCCGAGGTTAGCCTAATGATGATCCAATTGTAACAACTATCTTTCCTCTAGGTCTAGGCCCTTGGTCTGAGGGATGGGAATGCTGTAAGGATCGACCCACCAGTGAGGGAGCCTTAAAGATGTTGGCTTCCATGGATGCTCTGCTTGTTCTCCTAAAGGAACTAATCTGCAGTTGTCAACTCCTTGACAGTTGGAGGTGGTGAGGGACTAACTGAATGGAATGTAAACACGGGAACCTTTCCATACTGTTCTGCCTTGAAAATATAAAGATAGAACCTCAACTGTCAAGGAGCCACATTCTTTTTTTAATAAATTTTTATTTTTAGTGCAAGAAGATCACAAAGACAGAGCAACAACTCATAGGTACACTTCCATACAGTTGTGGGTACAAAAGCTGTACACGCAACACAGTTATTAGAAATCATTGGGCCTCCATACAGCCTAACTGACAGGGCCCCACTCTCCCCCTGTACCACCCTGCCCATTACCCCACACTCTGTACCAGCTGCACCCCCATTACCCTCGACTCTATACTCCCTGCACCCTCCCTTACACCTTACTCTATACCCCTGATTTTTCCATTACCCAGCACTCTGCACCACCTGCATTTCCGAATACTCCATATGTACCTGCATTACATCTCACTTGTAGCCCTGCTGGGCTCTGGAGCCCAGAGCTGGGAATGGAATAATAGGAAAGGCGTAAGTTTGCGTGAGAAGGTGGAGGGGGAATTGGGAAGGGAAATGCAAATGGCGAGAGGGGATAGGGAAGAGGGGCTAGAGGAAGGGGAGGAAAAAAGCGGGGAAAGATAATAAAGGGAGGATAAAAATGGGGATGAGGGAGTAATATGGAGCTATGAGGGGTCTGCAGGAGAGGAGACGGGGGGAAGGGAAAGGGGTTGAGACAATTATTAGTGTGAGAGAAGGAGGCATGTCAGACTAGGAGAATGTGTGGAGTTCACGTAGCAGAGGAGAGCTATATTCCAGAGTGGTGCCAAACCACTGTGCCATGATAGGAGGGGAGGATTGTTTCCACAAAATGGGAATACATGCTCTGAAAGCATTCAATAGATGGATTAACAACAAGTTTTTGTATCTTTTGGTGGAAAAGGTAATAATATTGAATAAAAAGCTAAGGAGTCAGTATTTAGAGGGACTTTGGTAAGCTAGCATAACAAGGAGCTTTGAAGGTACATCTTGTTAGTAGCACTGGGGTCTTATAGGAGCGCTGTATCAAAGGTAATGCAAAAGTGGGCACTTTTTTATTAATTTACATAGCTTGTTCAAATTTCACATGTTGTTAGAATAACTCTTCCTCTACAGTAACTCTTCTTCTTCATTACAGGTAAATAATGAATTTCAAGTAGAATAAACGTGTCCTTTTGAGTACTTGTCGAAGGACGGGTGCTTCCGTCATTGATGGTCTCCCACTGCCTGGTTTGTCTACAATGCTGGTTTCCCATTTTTCTCTTTCAATACATCTTTATTGAAAATGTTTTAAAGAATACAGCATGCGACCACAATCAGATATACAGATAGAAGCATATTATTGATGACTTGCAAGTCAATGGCAGTCGTACATCAAATAGAGAAATTGTAGCAAATTACAAAATGTTTAGCATGTCAAAGAGCACTTGATTCATGCTTAAACAGAAAAGCAATGTGGATAACAGGAAATAAAAATCTGTGCGCTGTAATATTTGGGGGTTATTTTAGCTTAAAGGTAGAGCTTACCAGTGAGCTGAGTCCACGCCAGATATGCCGTTTTAAGGGCTTGTAGGCCCACTTTTATTAAAGAAAGAAAAGTCAGATAACAAAATAGTTGCCCACACAGGGGTTTCAGCTTTCCATAGCAATAATGTACGTAGAACCAAAAATACCAAGCCACCTGGCTCTCTTTAGCAGCACTGCTGCTCAGACTTCTGCTGCAGCCCTCTTGGCTCTTTAACAGAGTTCCTGTACACCCAGTACCTCAGCACTCTTTACTAGCTTCTTTTTCAGCCCACAAGCTTGGACCCTCTGTCTGCTCTGACAGACCTACCTGTGCAGACATGCACACTTCTTCTCCCTTACACGCCTGGACTCCTCGGGAGGGTGGAGCCCAGAACCATGGTGTTGGCTTTGTTTTAAGCCCAAGACCCACCTGTGCAATCATCCAGCCAGACTGCTGGCTGCTCCCAAAACCCGGTCCCAGGATTGGAGATTCCGTACTACCACAGCGCCTATACCAGAGAAACAGGCATGAGATGTCAGTATGTAAAGTTCACTATGCAAAAAACAAAGGCGTGCATAAAGGAAAAAACATCCCTATGGAAGACCCTAGGTGAAATGGAGAAGGAAACAAGATGGGGGCTGGGGGGAAGACAGAAGTGGAAAAGGACATCAAGAGCACCCTAACCGGAAACCCCAGGGTCTCAGAACTTATAGTGATGTGTAACTGGCTGTTGGTATAGAAGGGTAAGCATATTGGATCCACAGGGTCCGTATTTTAAGGAATTTCTTGTGCGTAGCTAAAAAAATACTGGAAAGCTTTTCATTAATGAAAAAAAGTCTAAGCACCGACTGACTACTGTAAAGGGTATGAGCGGTTGTTTCCAAGCGCACCGTATTGTTTGTTTTGCCACCAGTAGTACATACTTAACCAGTTTGAACTAAGATTTAGTGAGGCCTGGAGGTTTCAGTTGTAACAGGACGTACCACGGATCTCTTGGGAAGGGGCAGGATAGTAATGATTGTAAAAGTTTGAGAACTTTTGCCCAGAATCAGGGGAGCATAGGGCATGTCCACCATGTGTGGAGGATGTCTCCCGGAGCAGAGCAACCCCTGAAACAGGTGCCACGAGCAGATGGGTAAAGACGTATCAAACGGGATGGGACCAGGTACCACCTCAAAACAGTTTTGGTTTCACCTTTTTTAAACTTCTTCATTCATCTGTGCACATTGCTCTTATCATTAGTGTCATCTAAGTATACTCTACCAACATGTGAAATTTGAACAACCCATGTACTAACTTACAAAAAATAACTTAAAAAATGATGCCCAATTTTGTATTACTTTTGGTACAGCCCATGTATCATCTCGTAAGTAGCAAGTATCCAGATTCCTGACTCATAACGGAACCAGAAGCTATAGGTGCTAAAAAAAGAATTGGGTCTATTTGGTTCTCCATAACAGAACGATTGAGGGATTCTTTTCCTAGGCTGGAATATAAGGTGGTGGGGAACGGGTGTCCGAGTCCAATAAAGTTGAGTGTGTGTGTGTGTGTGCGATGAAGCGGAAGCAAAGCTTCTCGAAATAAGTTGTATCCTGCAAGAGCCTTTGATTGTGTGGTATCCAGTGGAGAAAATGGGAAAATTGTAGTAAATAATTGTCACCCAACTGTGAGCCAAACCATGTTTTAAGATGAAAGTGAGAGTAGAAACTTCCAGCTCTGGTGAAATGAAGGGCTGAAAATAAGCCTGCTCCAGCTAGAGTTAGAAAGCATCAGACGGTCTTGGGTTCTCTAGATGGAGATTGTGGTGCCATGGCCCTGCTTTTCCACCATGTCCAGTCAGAGAGCACCTTGCTTTAGTTGAGAAAAAGATAAATTTTTCTGTGATCTCTCTATCGACTTCTGTACTACTAACCTGTTGAACAATTTGTGCTCGATCAGTGCCCCTGGCTAAAGCTGGCGGTGCTGCTGAGTATATTTTGAAGGCGGGGAAGCCTCCCTACTGTCAGCATACAATAGCTCCACCCACTGGTTGAAATAAAGAAAATTAATCATGTATGGCCTACCTAACTCTCCCTCTAGAGCAGGGGTAGGCAACCCCTGGCACGGGTGCCGCAAGCAGCATGCAAAGCCTCTTTTTCCGGCACTTGACTCCCTCCCCATCAGCAGAGCAGCACAGGGAAGTGTCAGTGAGACACTAATGCATTCCAATTTGTGAATTCCCAACACCACATCTGCACTGAGGGGGAGGCACTGTGCCCCCACACATTGTAAAAGATGGGAATCATTGTTTGGTTCTCTAACTTTGCTGTAGCTGCAATCGACAGCTTTTGTGATGGGGAAGAGATTGGGTGCAGTTCTGGTAGGGGGGCTATCCCTGTTTCCAAGAGGAGGAGGACTATCATTGGCAACTGCTAAAGCCAATCACAGTCCTGCTAGCCCCGCCCACCATCTGGAGGAAGAAGACTCGCTTGGTTGTCACTACCAATCTCAGAAAGAAGGAATTTCACTGCATTGAGCTTCTTGTTTAAATTGTTATTGAACCTTTGCATCACTTACTAGTGAACCCCTGCACTGAGTGTCCCTTTAAGCCACAGCCAGTATTCAGCGCAATGAAAATCACATCCAACTTTTGCTGCGGTGCAAAAACTTTTTCTCAGCTGCGGGGGTCCCAACTTATGATCCTGCACACGGGCCTACTTCTTTCAGAAAATGCCCCTCACCTGAGATTATCATTGCACATCCATTCCATATGCTTGTATGTGACATAACATACATCCCATACATCACATACATCCCATATATCCCATACATCCCATGCATCACATACAAGCACGTGGGCTGGATGCAAGAGTTGGATCAGCAGTAAGAATGTGCCAGGACAGGTAGATGTGTCTCATCTCTGCTTCCTTTCACCATTCTGCATATCACACATATCATAGATTAGAAGAGGGTACAGCGGTGGAGCAGATGATATCTATTAGGGCTCCTGCGCTGTATATGGAATACAAAATGGTGATTCGTCTAACTCGCTGGATGCTGCAAACACTTTCATGAGTCACACTCTCATGTAAATTAAGTAGGTCAAAGAAAATTGTAGTGCTGCGCTCCCAAGATAAAGTGAAGCAATGAGAGAGTGAAAAAACAAAGAAGCTTATCCCACAAAATTAATATATGTGACCTTGTGACACGTGGTCTAATCAAATACACTGGGAACTAACCCCAGAAATGCTCATATATATATATATATATCTAAATGCGTGATGTAGCCCAATAAAAGGGGGGCTGACCCCAAGCTGAAGAGCTCTAGTGTATATATCTAAAATCACATCGATCGAATGTATATGAACATATAAATAAAACAGTTAATTCATCAATAGCAAAGTGTCATGCGTGATAAAATCTAAAAACAGTGGTCAAACACATTAAAGTGCATATGATGAACAAAACCAAAAACATAAAATAGTCCAACAAAAGTGAATATTGCAGTGAGAATATCAAATGCAACAATAAAGTGACATAGTGCTTTCAAAGTGCAAAAAACTCTTTCTCCACTTCAGTGATACCACGTGTTTGCTAGGCACACCAGGTAATTACCTCACCGCTGTAAGGTATACAGCGTATATGTAGCCCTTTCAGAGACACACAGGGAATGGAGTTCAGTTGATGCTCAAGAGATAGATATGAAGGCAACCATAGTGTAGTAAATTTTAAAACCAAAGATTTATTTAACGGTTAAAAACTACTCACAAACAGCAGGGGTGAGTCATACAGTAAGGCAGACTACGAGCTTGGGTGTAGGCGTCACTTCCGGTCTCCGTATCCTACGCGTTACGTCACTTCCCGTGACTTCAACTGGGATGTTCAGATGAGCAGGAGGGGTTCAGAGGTGGGACAGAAGAGCAGAAGGGTACAGCGGTGGGGCAGATGTGCAGGGAGGTACAGAGGTGGAAGAGATGAGAAGGAGGTTCAGCAGTGGGACAGAAGAGCAGGGGGGTACAGTGATGGAGCAGATGAGCAGGGGGGTTTAGTGTTGGGGCAGATGAGAAGGGGGTTACAATGGTGGGACCGATGAGCGGGGGGTTTAGTGTTGGGGCCGATGAGAAGGGGGTTTAGTGGTGGGACAGAAAAACGGGGTGACCCCAGAAGAGCAGATTCGGTGCCAAAACGAGCTGCACAGTGGAGGTAAGTATGATATGTTTGTTATTTTTTATTTTTTTTATTTTTACCTTTACAATCACTTTAACATCACCCCCCCCCCCCCCTTACAGCCATGTCCTCTGACCCTCTCACTCTACTGCCTTACATGGTTATCCAGGACTAAGGGTAAAAAGTACAGCAGCACTGAATGGAGGGTGGAAGCAAGAGCTGCCGGAGTCGAAGCAGAACTGCACCCAAAAGGGGAAATTCCGATTTATGTCCCCCCCCTTTCACATTTGGTACAGTTTTTTTGGGGTGAACGTGTACCTATTTTTCGCCCCCCCCCCCCAACTCCCCTTTGCCCGCAGCCTTCTGGGACACATCATAGCTCCCAGAAGGCTGCAGGACCATTCACAAAGCGCAGCTCACACATGCACAGTGGAAAGCCTGCAGTGAAGCTGCAAGCAGTCACAGCTGGCCTCTCACATTAAACATTCTGGCATCGTACCCAAAAATCGCTGAAGAACTGACCCAGGTGAGGACTGTGCTGGACAGCTAAGTGTCCTTTTCTTAAAACTCAGCAGCTACAGTATTTGTAGCTGCTGACTTAATTTTTTAGAGTTAAGATCCCCTTTAACTTTTTAAGTTAACCAGTAGGTAATTTGTTGCTAGGATGTAGGAAAGTCCTAGCAACCATTCACCAGCTTGTTAATATGAAAAGCTAACTGTGGCAGCTCTGGTTTCCGTTCTCCATCCAGTGCTGCTGTGCCTCCCACCCTCCACTCTGTTCTGAGAATGAAAACCATGGAGACTGGGGGAAAGAAGTAGGTCCTAAGTGGCCTTATGGGCCGGATTGGGTCCTGATCTGGATCCGGTCCACCACCATTTAGTGATGCTTGCTATAGAGGAAAAGGTACTCTACGGACATGTGAAATTTGAATGACCTATGCAAGCTAAAAAAGGTATATCCATTTTTGCATTACTTTTGGTACAACCCTCCTATACACTTATTGATCCAAGTAGGACCAAAGTAATTAAACGATTGCAATAAAATGCAACAGAAATGCAATAATGCAAAAATGAAAAATAGAAATGCATTAAAATCCACACCTGGAGTTCAGCTTTAGCTACAGTGACCAGCACCCATCATTTCTTCATCCTGAGACAAGAATCACTCCGGTAAAAGAATGTACCTGGGACCTTATTACCAAGTATATGGGATTAGGACATTCACATTCATGTAGTGATTTGTGAATGAATGAATGAAATATTTGTATAGCGCACAACGCGAACTGAATCGCCTCAAGGCGCTGTGAAGAGCTTGGTTGTCCATCAACTAGAAGAGGAAGGTCTTGAGTTTTTTCCTAAAGGCCAGTTGGTTTTCTTCCAGGCGGATGTTGGTTGGTAGAGCGTTCCATAACCGAGGTCCTTGGACAGCGAATCTCCGATTCCCCTTTGATTTGTACCAGGATTTGGGCATGAGGAGGAGGTTTTTGTTAGCTGATCGAAGACTGCGGCTTGGTGTGTAATGATTTATTTTCTCAATTAGGTATTGAGGAGCGTCTCTATGCACGCATTTGTGGGTGAGGCAGAGGGTCTTGAATGTGATCCAATACTTTACGGTTAGCCAATGTAGGTCCCTCAGGGAAGGGGATATTGATTCCCAGGGTTTTTTCCCTGTTATCAGCCTTGCCGCCGTGTTTTGGATAAGTTGTAATCATGCAAGTTGATATTGTGTTAATCCTATGTAAAGCAAGTTTGCGTAGTCCAGTCGTGAATTAATGACTGTTCCAACTACCACTGCTTTGTCATTCTTTGGGATAAAAGGGATGAGTCTGCGTAGCAGGTGGAGCAGATGGTGAGAACCACTGACTAGTGCTCCTATTTGTGCATCCATTGACATTTGTGAGTCCAAAATGACCCCGAGACTCTTGGCCTTGGTCTTTGGGGAGATGGTCTGCCCAAAGATGGCGGGTGGAGTCCAGGAGGTTTTGGTTAAGGAATTATGGTTTGGGTGTAGGATAAGAAGCTCTGTCTTTGATTCGTTGAGTTTGAGGGAGTTGGTGATCATCCAGTCTTCTATTAAATTGAGGCAATTTTCTAGTTGTTGGTGGTGATCTCTTTGTCCAGTGATACGGAAATAAAGTTGCGTGTCGTCAGCGTACGAGTGGAAGCAGAGGTCTGAACATCTGGTAATTTGGAGGAGTGGGGGGATGTAAATGTTGAAGAGGACTGGTGACAAGGGTGATCCTTGAGGGACTCCGCAAGTGACTGCCCGGGGTTCAGAGAAGAATTCTCCTAGTTTCACTGTCAGCTGAAGATTAGTAATTACTGATGATCAGCCACAATAGCACTACAGTATTATTGTAAAGTTGATGGCCTGGATCTGAGTGAAACTAGGAGGAGGGCCAGCATGACTGGCGCGTGCAGAAGAAGCAGTATATTCGTTGGGTGATTTTTG
Organism: Lithobates pipiens; assembly: GCF_037356315.1. Lineage (NCBI taxonomy): Eukaryota > Metazoa > Chordata > Amphibia > Anura > Ranidae > Lithobates > Lithobates pipiens. The sequence goes on from NW_027507785.1 coordinate 321,286,087, forward strand.
AAAGAAGTAGTGTGCTTATCGGATAGGAGGGTCAGGGGTGTAGGGTGTGTCCTGTAGTGGGTAGAAAGGAGGGGGGGGGGGATCTAGTCGGAGCTTGTGCCACATCAGACAGGTTTCTTCCACCTTCCCTCCCTTGGTTTGTTTTTTGGTTGGTGGGAGCCTCCTGCCTTTTTTGAGGTGCTGGCTGGTGTTAAGTGGGTTCCCGGTTGTCAGGTCACCTTGAGGCGAGGTGACAGATGCACACCGTAGGGATCAGGAGTGCACCGCAAGGTTGTGGACCCTACGGCTGACTGCTGCAGACGGGGGACAGATCCCACTGGGGTTAGAGCATAAGATTGCCTGGGGCGCGGAGTCTAAGAGCCAGCAGGTGTTCACCAGTGCCTCTAGTGGTGAGGATAGACTTGGCTGCAACTGGCTCCAGGTCGTGACCCCCAGGGTCCCCCAGCTCACACCCACAGTAGGCAACAGGAGGATAGGTATAGTGAGGGACAAAGCCAAGGTCGGGGCCACAAGCAGACAGGAATAGTCAGGGACACGCCAAAAGGTCAGGATCACGGGCAAACAGGGATAGTCAAGGACATGCCAAAGTCGGTAACGGAACAAAAGAAGAGCACACGGCAGGTAACAGGAAGCTAACACACAAAGGTTGATCAGCAGCGTTGGCCTGCAGTGCACAGGTTAATATAGAGCTCCCTGATAGGAGCTAGGGTGGAGCCATGCCAGAGGATGGATTACAAAAGCAGACAGCTGAGGGTCGGCTGGTCTCTAGATGAACACATGGGAACAGGTAAGCAGACAAACTATTGCATAACCATGACACCGGTACTTTGTTTTTTAGCGGGCCATTTTGTTTTTCTGGGTCCGTTTTAATTCTTGTCATAGCAGCTGGCTTGTGGTCTATTAGGTCTTTGCAGGTGGTGCTGGTTCAAAACTGTGGAGAATTATGGGTTTGTCCTATCTTAGGTATGGGTGTCTCTTCCTATTAATAGGTTGGTTACATCGGGGGTTCTAGGTTGTATCTGGTAGTACATAAGCGGTTAATTGTCCCTGATGCTGTGTAATGGTGGTTCGGGGCTTTTTATTGGGCGGCAGATACAACCGATTTGTCGTGATTATATCACCCTTCAAAGACCTTAGACTGGGCAGGATTAATCTGAGGTTTGTTTATTTGTTATGCAATGATTGTATTAATATTGTTCTCTTTAATATTGTATTTAATTGTTTTGTAATAAAAAGGCTGCTATGGCCATTTGACTCAAAATGTAATCTGTTGTCTGGTCATTTTTCAAGGGGGCAAGGGGTTCAGTTGTTTAATGCCTTATTCATAACCTGAGCCTCGGCTCTCCATAGGCTCATCATTCACCTTGGTGATATAAGTATGTCGCTGGGTCAATCCCATCGTGTCATTATCCCTTGTTTCAACACCAATGAACTTTATTGCACAGTCCCTGTTTTTGTATATTGGATTCACAGTAATGCGATATTAACATGTATCCACTCTGCTATATTATGTATGGAAACAGCAGACAGTTTGTCGTGCCATCTGGGCCCTCGTCACTGTCACATCTCTTCGGAAATCAATGAGACAGCTTTGTGTGATGACTCAAAACGCATAAAAATTACCCAGTGTGAGATGGAAAATAATATTAGGCTACATTTAAAGGTATTATATGCTATATTATATTGTCTGTCTTTAGAGATAAGCAATACATGAATGCAGTCAGCTGAATGAGTAGCATACATTAAGGTGGAACTCCAGGCTGACCATACCTACCTTCCCACCACCCATTTTTTTTATCTTCCAACCTACTTTATGGTTTGGCAGGACCAATCCGACTGTGATGCTTATGTAGATTCTGACTGGTTTGGACAGAGGTTGGTCTTTTGTTTGGGGGCCAAAGTCACTGACTATGGATGTTGACCCTATTCCTTTTTTTTTTTGGGCACGAGAATGACTGACCATGACATTGCAGTGGGCTACCCAAGCACACAGGGTGGCTGTGGAGGACAGATTCCATCAATGGTCTTTTTGGTGTTACCTGGGTGCAACCACTGGTGTCTGATGCAGGTATGTTTTGAAATAAGGGATTGGAAATATCTAGTTTCTAAATCCCCATATTACCAACAGAAGGTAGTTGGATGGATTGGGGCATTACTGCAAAGCCTAGTGGAATGAAGCCAGGTAATTTATGTTCAAACATAACATTGTTTTGTTTTCTCAAATACATTACATGGGCAAAGTTTGGTGGACACCTAACCATCACACCTTTGTGAGCTTTTGGGCATCACATTCTAAACCTACTAGCATTAATATGGAGTTGGCCCCCTTTTGTGGCTAAAGCAGCCTCGTCTGTTCCGGAAAGGCTTTTGGATTGTGTATGTGGGAATTTGATCCCATTCAGTCAAAAGAGCATTTGCTAGACCAGGTTCTGATATTGGATGTGAAGACCTGGCTTGTAATCAGCATTCAAATGTATCCCGAAGGTGTTCAGTAGGGTTGACGTCAGGGCTTTGGTCACTTGAGTTCCTACACACCAAACTGGTGACCAAGACAATAAAAGAGTGAATTTATCCAGCAGGGAAACCCCCTAATAGGGGTTCAAATCTGACCTAATTCAAAAACTAAAATACACATTATACATACACTTTCGGACACCTTATTCCAAAATCCATGGATGGAGTTGGCCACACCTTTATGGCTATAACGGACCCACCTCTTCTGGAAAGACTTTCCACAAGATTTTGGAATGTCTGTGGGAATGTGTGCCCGTTTGTAAGGGTTAGGTACTGTTGTTGAATGAGAAGACCTGGCTAGTAATCAGCATTTAAATTTAGGGTTGAGGTCAGTAGTAGAGTTAAGGTTAGGGCTCTGGGCACTCGGGTTCCCCCACACCAAACTGGTCAATCCATGTCTTTATGGAGCTTGCTTTGTAAACAGGGGCACAGTCTGGCTGCAACAGAAAAGGGCCATGAAACTGTTGTTATAGGGCTAAATGAGCCATTCCTAATCATCATTCCATGGAAACTTAGGGTTCCTGCAGAGATTACCGGGGAGAGGTTGGAGCTGTGGCTGACTGACCTGCCATTTGATGGTGCCTGCATAATTCTCGATGGTTGGAATACATTGTTCATGTATTTTGTGCAACATCTACATCAGCCAGTAGATGGCAGTGTTTGTAAGTTTGCAACTGCTCTATGGTAAACACTATGTCTTTTCTCTGATAATAAAGTTCTACTTTCCTGTTTGCAGTTAAGCAGCAAACCCATGTGGTCTGTTTGTTCTGTACTGCTATATACTGAATTTCTAACACCGATCCAAAGCCACTTGGCATATTATCCAATGGCATGACACCAATAATCATTTTAGTTGTGTGTAAGGGTTGTATCTAGCAGGCACTGTAAGGGTGTCATTCTTCCATTACTCTCCGGTTAATGCATTTAAGCACAGGTTGCCGAAACCGAAAAATTATTTTAAGGGTAGGGTATAAAGTTTGAGAAAGGCTGGTCGAAAATCTCCATGTATGCTGTAGAATTAACAATACCCTTCACTGGAAACATGGATTTGAAAGAACTCTTAGCCCTTGTACACACGGTCGGACATTCAGACAACCAAATCCATCGGATTTTGTCCGACGGATTTTGTCCGAAACTGTTGCATACACACAGTCGGACAAAGTTGTCAGAAAATCCGATCGTACTTAACGTGATGACGTTATTTAGTTAGGATGGGACTACGTTCAGGCTAGTAGCCAATAGCTTTGATGTAGGAATTTGATCTGAGCATGCGTGGCACAAAGTCCAATCGGATCATGTTGTCGGAAAATTTTATAGCCCAGCTGGAAAACTTGGTCCGTCGGATTCTCCGACGGAAACAGTCCGATGGAGCCCACACACTGTCGGATTATCCGACAACACGGTCCTATCGGAAATTGTCCATCGGAATGTCCGACCGTGTGTACAAGGGCTTACACCTTTCTGGAACGACTTTCCACAAGATCTTGGAGTTTTTGGGGATTTGTGGCAATTCAGCCAAAAAGAACATTTGTGAGATCAGGTGCTAATATTGAATGAGAAGACCTGCCTCACAACTGACATTCCAGCTAATCCCAAAGCTATTCAGTAGGGTTGAGGTCAGGACTCTGTACAGGACACTCAAGTTCCTCGACACCAAAGTGGCCAAACCAGGTCTTCATGGAGTTGGGTTACAATTGGTGTTCCAATTCATCCAATTCATCCCAAAGGCATTCAGCAGGGTTGAGGTCAGGGCTCTGAGCATCTGTGCAGGACACTCGAGTTCCTCCAGACCAAACTAGCCAAACCAGGTCTTTATGGAGCTGGGTTACAATTGGTGTTCCAATTCATCCAATTCATTCCAAAGGCATTCAGCAGGGTTGAAGTCAGGGCTCTGTGCAGGACACTCGAGTTTCTCCAGACCAAACTAACCAAACCAGGTCTTTATGGAGCTGGGTTACAATTGGCGTTCCAATTCATCCCAAAGGCATTCAGCAGGGTTGAGGTCAGGGCTTTGTGCAGGACACCCAAGTTCCTCCAGACCAAACTCTCCAATTGTGTCTTTATGGAGCTGTTTTTTTTTTTTTTTACACAGGGGCACAGTCATGCTGGAACAGAAAAGGGCCTTCACCAAACTGTTGCAACAAGGCTGGAAGAGCAGAATTGTCTAAAATATATTTGTATGCTCTAGCATTACAAATACCCTTCACCAGAAACCTGAACTCAATCATTTGGAAGAGGGACCACCTTCTTTTGGCCGTACAGTAAGTGCGACGGTCAGGTAGCCTCAAACTTTTGGCCATTTACTGTAAACTCTTGCATTTTGTATGTGGAATCCTGCCAACAGATACAACATTATATGGTGTATATTTAATTGCAGGGCTCTGCTGTTTCGAGAGCTGAAGTGTTAACGTCAGGGATACCTTTACATCGAGCGCGGACAGCTGCAGCGAAGCGTTTTGTTGAGAAATAATGAGGAGAGGTGAGAAGGTGGGAGGAGGAGGGACAGAGGAGGACTATTAAAGTCTTAGGGGTGTCATCTCGATTAGATGATGTTTACCATGGCAACACAAGAGGACCCGTGCCCCCCACCCTTAACCCCGCGCTCTTGAACTAATCCCTGACTTAATATCACCTGTTATTTTAGGAATGGTGATTTAATTGCTGAATCGCTGCCTCCCAGGCGATGCCACCCCTGCTATATTGCACAGCCGAAGGCCATAAAACAAACACACCGTATATCACGCTGTATTAATTATATCAATTATGGAATGCTTACATCGACCGTAATCTCCGAGAACTTTTAAGAGTCGTATAACGAGGAGACGTAGTGCGCTAATGACTTACCAAGACCACCAGTTTTTATTCCTTTATTATATAGCGATACGTTGATAGGGAAAAAAAAAAAAACTTCTAGAGTTATGTGTTTAATTGACGTTTTTAAAGCCCTCGTAACTGCTGATTTCTGGCACCTCTCCGCCCGCGACGGTGGAAAGTGTAAACAACGTAGAAAATCGACATAAAAATATCATTCGCAGACAAATTGAGGACAATAAAATATTAATTTATCAAGAAGAAAACAATTTCCTGATCCCTATTCAGCACAAGCTTCGAGTTCAGACCCAGTGACCTCATTATCTTTGAGAAAGAAAAACATGATTTCATGAGCGCTAAATTGTAATAAAAATATAATTAAAATTCGGAAAGGTACAAAAAAAAAAAACTGAAGATGGAAAGTTAGGAATATTGCGGCAGACTAATTATTATTATTCTATCCACTTCTTTTCTTTGCTGCCTGTGCAGACAGAATGTTGGATCTAAAGACTGAACTGAATTAGAATTATTGGCAGTATTGCCGAACAAAGGGGCCAAGTGACAGAAGAGCTCATTCACCTTTTTTGTTTTGTTTTTTTAACGAAAACTTTTCAGGTAAATCTGTTTTATGGATTCTTTTTGAAGGGTGAGTAGAAGTGAGGAGCTGGAAAAACTTCAGCCTAGCAGAAAAAGTAGTCCTGGTGATCCTGCCAGAAGCACACTTCCTGTCCTAGGGCTCTTTCACACTCACTCGGTTTTCATTTTGACATCAAATTTCCATTTAGTTTTAGTTATAGTGACGCGGCGTGCGGCGACTTATATAGGGACATCACCGGATGATGTCCCCGCCCATTATGATGTCACAGTCCCAGCATCCTCTGGGACTGTGACATCATAATGGGCGGGGACATCATCCGGTGATGTCCCTATATAAAAGTCGCCGCATGCCGCGTCCCTGTCATTGCGACCAGAGACAGCGACGAGGCAACATCTCCAGAAGAGAAGAAGAGAAGAGAAGAACAGAAGGCCAGAAGACAGTGGCGACAGAAGACTGGGGCCACTGCTTGTAAAAGAGCTAGAAGAAGGCGCAGCGGCCCGGCAAGAAGAACCGAAGAGGGGGACAAGACCCCTGAAGTCTGAAGAAGAGGGCGACGGCGGCGAAGAAGAAAGCCGGGCTCCTCCTCTAGTAAAAGAGCTAGCAGAAGATAGCGGAGGAGTCTGGCGAGAAGACCCCCGAAGACGGAAGAAAACCCTCGGAGCTGTGCAATAAACTATTTTAACCCTTGTGTGTTGTGTTTTTTTTTACTTTTTTTTTACAGGTGAATGGGTATGGGGTACATTGTACCCCATACTCACATAGGGAGGGGGGCCGGGATCCGGGGGCCCCCTTATTAAAGGGGGCTCACGGATTCCGATAAGCCCCCCGCCCGCAGACCCCGACAACCAATGGCCAGGGTTGTCGGGAAGAGGCCCTTGTCCTCATCAACATGGGGACAAGGTGCTTTGGGGTGGGGGGGGGGGGCGCTCGCTTGTCCCCACCCCCTTTCCTGGCCGGCCGGGTAGCGTGCTCGGATAAGGGTCTGATATGGACCTAGGGGGGGACCCCCACGCCGATTTTTCGGCGTAGAGATTCCCCTTTAAGTTTGTACCAGGTGACGGGGCCAGCGACGCCTCCTTCGCTGGCCCCGGCTACCTGGAGACGCGCTCAAAATGAGCGGACTTTTCTCCGGGCGGGAAAAGTCCGCTCATTTAAAAAGTACGGCGGACTGGCACACACACGGCCGTACTGTCCGCCGAAATGCGAGTCAGGACATTTTGGAGTGCAAAATTACTTTCTTAGTCCGCCGGACTTTTGGCTAAAAAAAGTCCGCCGAAGCCTACACACGGGCGGATTGTCCGGCGGAGTTTTTCACCGGATTGTTTGATCGTGTGTATCCAGCATGCCCCTGCTGATCTCGCGCATGTGCAGTGAAATTTTGGTCAGCTTGGCATGGCACAGCCATGCCAAACTGACCAAGATTTTCCATAGACACCAATGTTAAATGTTACTGGAGCCGTGCGATGCCAAGCTGGCCAAGAATTTCCATAGACGCCATGCCAAAAAATAAAAATAAATGGCCTGGTGAGGAGTGAAAAATGTGGGACGCCAATGTTAAATGTTACTGGAGCTGTGCGATGCCAAGCTGGCCATGAATTTCCATAGACACCAATGTTAAATGTTACTGGAGCCGTGCGATGCCAAGCTGGCCATGAATTTCCATAGACACCAATGTTAAATGTTACTGGAGCCGTGCGATGCCAAGCTAGCCAATTCATTTTAAGGATGCACATTAGCGCTGCATGGTGAGGAGTGAAAAATGTGGGTGGAACTTCGCCTTTAAGAGACCATAAGAGAATTTCATTGTTTGGGAGTATATAAGGTGTAACAATTACGAAGCGGTTTGTGTGGCGCTCATAGGTGAGCGCAGTCTATTGCATTAGGGTGCGTACCCAGAAGCTCAAACACACACGACTTTCTCTGCAGCCTCAGCTGCACTGGACAGTGAATGAATGTGAAGCGCCCTGTGCTGATCAGATTTATATTCATTCACAAATTGAAGCATAGTGTCACGCACCTGGTTATTCAGCCCGATATGCAGAGGGAGGCCTCCCTTACAGTCCTGACTTGCGGCCCCTGGTAGAGCTGACAGGAGGCACAGGAGTGCCGGACAGCACGAGTGCCTGGCAGGATCAACAGCTGGCATGCAGGTCTGATGCTCTGGACATAGCTGGGACAGCAGGAACAGCAGGTGGAATGCAGCAGACTGGAAGCTGAAGCTGGGAGGCAGGTACTCACAGGATTCGGATGGATGGTCCCAAGGATTGAGACACAGGAAGGTCAGGCAGGCCGGGTCATACACTGGAAAGCAGTACTGGAACAGGTGCAGAAGGCAGAAGGAAGGTCAATAGGCAAGCCGGGTCGGTAACAGACTGGTGCAGATAAGCCAAAGGATCAGGCAGGAGAGAGGTCGTGGACAAGCCGGGTCAGATGTAGGCGGGTGGCAAGGATAGTCACAAGGCAAGCGCATAGTCTCAGGAATGGATCAGGAACACAGGAAACTCTCAGGGAATGCTGAAGATCAGGCAGCAAGATTCCTCTGTCATGACAGGGTTTAAATAGCGCTTCTGGCGCCAATGGCCATGCACCCACGTGCACACATGGGCACTGACACGCACAGGCGCGCACACAGGCGCACGCACAGGCGCACGCGCGGGTGTGCACGGAACTGTTGCTCTCAGTAAGCCTTTCCTGACACATAGTAAACACTGTCTACTATGCTTCAGTTATGAATGAACGCAGTGAGCGAGTGTATTCACTGTGTTTATTTAGAAAAGGAAGGGGCTGGTAAACAACATATTGACAAGCCCCTTCCTCAGTTCTCCATCCTGAAACATTCCCAGCAGCAGTTGAGTGGGGGAGAGAGAGGAGGGAAACAAGCAACACTGTAGGGGGGAGATGCAACACGGAAGGAAGCCCAGGCAATAGGGGGAATCGGAACTGTACATAGTGGTTAGGGTGTGCCCAGGCACACCCCCCGTGCACGCCTATGGTGGCACTTTAAGAGCCATTCCTAGGTAGACTGGCATTTCTGGGTTATCAGTGACACTACTTCTGTCAGTACAGGCACGGTACCGTCTTTTAAAGGACGCCGTTATAGAACATCCCCCCCCCCCCCCTCAAAGTGACTTATCAGCCGTGCCCGGGCCGCTTTCATCCCCTCTTTGAAAAGCTATCTTTGGAATTGCATGTTACATTCACCGTCGGTAATAGTGCCGCCGCTATCTCATTATTTGCATTTCCACTTAACATTTACAGAAACTTATTAGGAGGGGAAACAGCTGGCGCTCTCTGACACCCATGTCACCGCGTTAATGGAGCAGATTACACAGGCGAGCGTGTCTTTCCCTTGCTTAATATACAATACGCTCTCACTCCTGCACCGGAGATACAATGTCTCCGAATAAATTATTTGCTCTGTGACCACATGTAAAGTACATCTGTGTGGAGGGAGAGCGGCCTTTTTCCGATAGAGGAGCCGAATGGGAATTTTTTTATTCGCTGCCGGGTGAAGGCTGTCAGGCGCTGAATGTATTGCAGGGAGCGTTCAAGCAAGAAATGTATACAAATGATGGAGAGGAGCATTGCTTTTGTGTGCTGCGGGCCCCAACGGCTACAAATGTGCCCGGGGGGGGGGGGGGTCTATTGACGTGACTCGCAGAAAGCTGGTTTGGTCCTGTTATTGCTCTGATAAAATACTTGACCACAGAGCTGTCAACCTAACACTGTGAACATGCTGAGAGGAGAACAGAGATGACTTTATCAACCGATGACTACATCAACCGATGTTACTTCATTGTCCATTAGGCATGTTGGGGGTTCGTCCGGGATTAAACTGCAGCGGATAAAAGGTTGCAGACCTCTCTGGCATAGGGCCTTTTCTTATGCACAGTGCTGTCAGTATAACACTGTGAACATGCTTAGAGGGAAGGGGGGGGCACAGGGATGTATTCATAAATATGGCGATACGCACTTATTAGCCAATAAGCATTTTGGGGGTGTGTCCAGGACAACATTGCAGCGAATAAAAGGTTGCTAGCCTGTCTGTATTGTCCTGCAGCATCCTATTCCTATGAACTGTGTTGTCAGTCTAATGCCCTGTACAAACGGTCGGATTTTGGGTTAGGGTTAGGGTTGCGGGTTAGGGTTAGGGTTGCGGGTTAGGGTAAGCACTTACCCCGACTTGTTCAAGCCCTGACTTTTTCATGCCCCGACTTAGATGGGGTAGGCGGAACACTTTGCTGGGGGTGGGTCAGCCCGACACTTGACCTTTGACCTTTGGGGACACGCCTCCTGACCTTTGGGGGAGGTCCCTATTCTAATCCCTGAGTCCTAACCTTGTTCTTCTAGGGGAAACCCTAACCCTTACCCTAACCCTAACCCGATCGGATTTTGTTGTCGGAAAACTTTAGATCCCGCTCTCAAACTTTTTCTCTTGTCGGAAATTCCAATGGAAAAAGTCCGATGGAGCGCACACACGATCGGATTTTCCGACAACGACACAATCCGATCGCGTGTGGGCTCCATCGGACTTTTTCCATCGGAATTTCCGACAAAAGAAAAAGTTTGAGAACGGGATCTAAAATTTTCCGACAACAAAATCCGATCGTTTAAATTCCGATCGTGTGTAGACAATTCCGACGGAGAAAAGTGCCACGCATGCTCAGAATAAATTAAGAGACCACAGCTATTGGCTACTGGCCCGTTTATAGTCCCGACGTACGTGTTGTACGTCACCTCGTTAAGAACGATCGGATTTTCCGACAACTTTGTCTGACCGTGTGTATGCAAGACAAGTTTGGCACAAAATCCGTCTGAAAAAATCTGATGGATTTTGTTGTCGGAATGTCTGACCGTGTGTACAAGGGCATTACATTGTGAGCATACGTAGATGGAGGGAGAGCACAAGGATTGCTTTGTCAAAATGGTCCGGCTCATTCCTTCCATAAGTATGCTGTGGGCGCGTCCTGGACTACGCTGTATGGCTTAACTGCAAGCGGATAAAAGGTTACCAACCTGTCTGGTGAAATAAAATTGTGTTTATTTGTTATATTAATAATGCCGCGTACACACGATCGGAATTTCGGCCAGCAAAAGACCAATGAGAGCTTTTCATCGGAAAATGCGACCATGTGTAGGCTCCATCGGAAATTTAGCTGGCCGAATTCCCGCCAGCAACAATTTGAGAGCATGTTCTCAATTTTTCCGATCGGAAATTCCGTCTGTAGCGTTTCCGACGCGCAAAATCCCTACGCATGCTCGGAAACAACCATTGAACTTGATTTTTTCTCGGCTCGTCGTAGTGTTGTACGTCACTGCGTTCTTGACGGTTGGAATTTGGTGTGACCGTGTGTAGGCAAGACAGCTTGAGCGGAATTCCGTCAGGAAAACCTTTTTCCGACCATAATTCCGATTGTGTGTACGCGGCATAAGGAGAACACACAGAGCTTTAAAGGGTTACTAAACCCTTGTGTGTGTTTTTTTTTTAACTACTTCAATACCGGGCACTTACACCCCCTTCCTGCCCAGGCCACCTTTCAGCTTTCAGCTCTGTCGCTGTTTAAATGACAATTGCGCGGTCATGCAACACTGTACCCAAATAGAATTTTTATCATTTTGTTCCCACAAATAGAGCTTTCTTTTGGTGGTATTTGATCCCCTCTGCGTTTTTCATTTTTTGCAAAAAAAATAAAAAAAGACTGAAAATATTTTATTATTTTATTTTGTTTCTGTTATAAAAATGTGTAAATAAGTAAGTTTTCTCCTTCACTGATAAGGCGGCACTGATGAGGTAGCACCAATGAGGTGGCACTAACGGACACTGACGATGGGCACTGATAGGCAGCACTGATGGGCACTGGTAGGCAGCACTGATGGGTTGCAGTGATATGCAGCACTGATGGGCACTCATGGGTGGCACTGGTGGGCACTGATAGGTGGCACTGAAAGGCTGCACTGATGGGTACTTATGGGTGGCACTTATAGGCAGCACTGCTGGGCACTGATAAGTGGCACTGATAGATGGCATTTATAGCCATCACTGATGGCACTGGCAGGCCTTGGGGAGGGGCACTGATTGGCATTTCCCTGGTGGTCTAGGGTGACATACCTGGTAGTCCAGTGTGGTGGCATCCCTGGTGGTCCTGGCGGCATCCTGTTGGTCCTGGGTGGGCATCCGAAGGGGGGCTACGCTGATATACAATTAGCACAGACCCCCCCCTGTCAGGAGAGAAGCCGATTGGCTCACGTCTGTCAGATGCGAGTGAGGAAAAGCCAATCAACAGCTCTTCCTGTTTACAACATGATCAGCCATGATTGGACACGGCTGATCACGTGGTAAAGACCCCCTGTTAGAGGCTCACCGAGTTGATTGGCGATGGTCTTGTAGCCCATTCCAGCCTTGTGTAGGCCTACACTCTTGTCCCTGACATCCTTGGGCAGCTCTTTGGTCTTGGCCATGGTGGAAAGATTGGAATCTGATTGATTGCTTCTGTGGATACTGTAGGTGTCTTTTATATAGGTAACAAGCTGAGATTAGAAGCACTCCCTTTAAGAGAATGCTCCTAATCTCAGTTCATTACCTGTATAGAAGATACCTGGGAGCCAGAAATCTTGCTGATTGACAGGGGATCAAATACTTATTTTGCTCATTAAAATGCACTTAAATTATTCAGATCATCAAACAAATTTTTATATTACACAAAGATAACCCGGGTAAATACAAAATGCAATTTTAAATGATGACTGTGATTTAACTCAGCTTTCAAAAAATGTGGTTAATTTCACTTGCCACGCCCAAGGCCTTATTACTGCCAGACCTGTTGAATCAATAAATCACATCAAATAGAAGCTGTCCGATCCCCCCCTAAACCATCACCTGCATAACTCAAGTGTGCTTGAGCATGAACCTGACCACATATCTGTTTGATAAAGGCAAAAAAAAACAAATGGTATCCAGAAAACTTGTGAGCCCATAACTTCCTGTGCTCAATGTATGTAATGCACTGTTACCAGTTACACTGTTCCTATATATCTGTGGGAGGGATTACAGAACATCCTCAACCCCAGTATTTCAATCTCAACCTATGGAAGAGATTTCCCTGGGGGGTTTTGTGTTTCAGCGGATCAGGAACACAAGAAACTCTCAGGGAACGCTGTAGATCAGGCAGCAAGATTCCTCTGTCATGACAGGGTTTTATATAGCGCTTCCGCTGCCAATGGCCATGCGCCCGCGCGCACATGCGCGCAGACAGTGACGTAACTAGAACCTTCAGGGCCCCCGATGCAGGAAATCATGGCACCCCAAAAGGGACCAGACACCTAAATATGGGGGTGGCAGCGGTGGCCATGGATAGATTCCTGCTATGCTATGCATGAATCTATCCATTGGTCATAGAGGGGGTGGAACCTGTGCACCCTTTTGAATGCACCGCCACTGATAAACACATGCACACACACACATGCATACATACACATACATATATGAACACACACACACATACATACATGCATGCTAACACGCACACATACAAGCATGCTCACACACAAAAGCATGCTCACACGCACACACACGAGAATGCTCACACACACACACACACACACACACACAAGCATGCTCACACACACACACATACAAGCATTCTCACACACACACACACATACATGCTCACACACACGCACACACATACATGCATGCTCACACACACACACATACAGGCATGCTCACACACACATACATGCATGCTCACACACGCACACATGCATGCTCACACACGCATGCATGCTCACACACGCATGCATGCTCACACATGCACATACAAGCATGCTCTCACACACACGCACATACAAGCATGCTCACACACACGCACACACATACATGCATGCTCACACACACACATACATGCATGCTCACACACACATACATGCATGCTCACACACACATACATGCATGCTCACACACACGCACACATGCATGCTCACGCACACATGCATGCTCACACACGCATGCATGCTCACACACGCATGCTCACACACACATGCACATACAAGCATGCTCACACACACATGCACATACAAGCATGCTCACACACACATGCACATACAAGCATGCTCACACATACACATACAAGCATGCTCACACACACACATACAAGCATGCTCACACACACACATACAAGCATGCTCACACACACACAAGCATGCTCACACGCACACACAAGCATGCTCACACGCACGCACATACAAGCATGCTCACACACACAAGCATGCTCACACACACACACACGCACACACAAGCATGCTCACACACATACAAGCATGCTCACACACACATACAAGCATGCTCACACACACATACAAGCATGCTCACACACACACACACAAGCATGCTCACACACACACACAAGCATGCTCACACACACACACACAAGCATGCTCACACACACACACAAGCATGCTCACACACACGCATGCTCACACACACACACACACACACACACAAGCATGCTCACACACACACAAGCATGTTCACACACACATACAAGCATGTTCACACACACACACACACACACACACACACACACACACGTTCACTCATACAAGCATGCTCACACACACACACACACACATACAAACACAAATACAGTAGATAGTCTTATTAAAAAAAAAACAGCAGACATTTACCTTTTGATCTTCCTGCCGGGTACTGCACTCTAGGGGGAGACAAAGAGCACACACTGTGCTTTCACTAAGCCTAATGTGAGGAGCTCCCGCACAGTGCCAATTTCAGTTCGGCTGATGATCGGGGAGCTCCTCTCAGCCTCCCCTCCTATCGAAGAGTACAGGGGGCCCTCGGCCCCCCTGCAGCAAGGGGCCGGTCGCCATGGCGATCTTGGCGACCCCTATAATTCCGCCACTGCGCGCGGACCCGCACAGGCGTGTGCACGGACTCGCACGGAAGAGTTGCTCTCAGCAAGCCTTTCCTGACAAGCTCTGTGATAGAGGCTAACATACATGCATGATGATACAGCCGTACAATGAACATTTAAAACATAGCATGATGTACACGTATAACAGCCTTTCTCAACCTTTTCAACACAGAGGAACCCTTGAAATAGTTCTGTAGTCTCGGGGGACCCCTGCGAAAAATTAGAAATCTACAACTCATGATACATTAGTGTGATGGTCAGTGGGAAGAATGGTCCTTACACTTGTGGTCATTGGGAAGAATTACCTCCTTACAGATAGCTAAAAATATCAATGGAGTCAGTGGGAACTTATCTGAGAGGCAGAAATGGCCCAATGCTGAAGGAACCCCTACAACCTCTGGAGGAACCCTGGTTGAGAATCACTGACGTATAATCACACTATCACACTAGGGCAGCACCGACACGTTTCGACCATATATAGTAGAGGTCTTCTTCAAGGGGAAAAGAGTACAAAATTCTAGAAAATACAATATATAAATGAGTACATTGAAAATCAAACACAAATATGTACTAATTCCAACATATTACATGATAATTCATAAGATTATATTTACCACTAATGGCTGTGGAGCAAGCCTCCCAAATAATGTGCCTAAGAAGATTGCTCGAAGATCCAGATAGCGCAGCAAGGACTCGCAAGACCCACGCGTCGCAGGAGGGCGGATGCTCACAGGACCGGAATCCGGACCTACAAGAGGCCGCGCTTACAAGCAGCACAGGAGAAGTGGGGGGGAGGGGGCCATACTGAGCACCAGGCCCATTACCTGGTATGGTTAAAACCTCTAGTATGGTTAAAAGATGTGCCAGTGACAAGGTGTGTGGTGAAAAGGTGTGAAAAACAAAATAAACAAAAACAAAAATCAAAATTGAATGTGCGTTAAAAAAAAGTGCTCAAAGACCACAAACCAACGCGGACAAGTGCAGAAAGATGAATAAGTGAGAATTTTGAGAAGCAAGTGTGCCAAATAGTGGCAGATGAACACAAGACAGGGTTTTGGTGGCCAGCATGAGTCACAGGGGAAGGAAACCAGTGATAGCGGGAAAGGTAAAGCCGCGTACACACGGGCGGACTGTATGGCCTACTTAGTCCGTCATACAATCCGACGGACAGTCCGTCCTACTTTCGAATGAACGGACTTGACCACACACGGATGCACAAACAGTCCGTCGAAAGCTTGCGCGATGACGTGTACAGCACGTACGACGGGACTAGAAATAGGAAGTCCAATACACAGCCTTGCAACCTTTCGCCGTGTAAATCCTTTCTGAGCATGCGCCATTCTTAGTCCGTCGAACTAGCCTACTGACGAGCGGATTGTCCGCTGAAACCAAAGTATGACGGACAGAATTTCGAAAAATCCGAAATACTTAGTACGCCAGACTGCACGCTGAAAAAGTCCGCTGAAGCCCACACACGAGCGGACTGTCCGCTGAAATGTGTTTTTCGACGGACTAAGTAGGCCATACAGTCCACCCGTGTGTACGCGGCTTAAGGAGGAAAGAAACCAAAAAGCGCATAGACAGGAGAAAAAAAAAAAACAGACGAAAACCAAGCAGGAAAACACACCAAGGAAAAAAGAGAGAAAAGAAAAGAAAAAATAATCCAAGCGTATGGGAATAAAAGAGAACACCCCAGAATGGAAGAAGAAGAGAGGGACCATACTGCAAAGAAATAGGAATAATGGAAAATGGCGGTGGAAAACAAATGTGAGAATGAAGCCATGAAGGAATCCATGGGGAAAAAAGTGCCTGAGATAGAGTATGGAGCATGAGAAAAATAGTGAGGAAGAAAAGAGGGGAAACATGCAGCAGATGGTTAATGTGAAGAGGTGCTAATTAAAGTTATTTACCTAAGTGGTCAATTATAAGCTTTTATTCATTCATTATTCATTATCCATTATCCATTTTATTCATTCATTAAAGCCACCCCTTAAACCTAAGTCTGGGTAATAGTGGGTAGAGCAGACCTACAAGCCAAATAATGTATACATAATATAAATTGAGTAAGTGGTCAACACAGTAAACCAAAAATTATAGAGTCGAGCAAGTACCCATGGGTATACAAGAAGTTACTTACTTTGCACAGGGATAATAGCGGTCTATTCGGCCTGATAGCTGCCGGGAATCTGAGATTAATGGGTGTTTCCTTCTTATATAAGTCAAATCCTAATGAAGGAGATAATCGAATAGGTCCGGGGTCCGGTGGAGCCCCCACTCGCCTTCCACCCCAAAAGGAAGCACTCCCTGGCCTGGTAAGGAGGACCACCATGGAAAGGCGTTTCAATCCCAACTTTTTCTTTAGCCAAGGCGCCCTTTAAAAGGCACACAATCCTGAGGCACCCCATTCTAAAATGTCAAAAAACGAAAATAAGTAGGGCTGTTACTGATTAATATCTTCGTGTGTTCGATTAAATTATTTTTTTTTTTAATAGACTAATTTCGATTAATTATAATGCACATACAGATCCAACTACTTTTAGTTACTCCTTGCATTGAAACTCTGCATTAGTCAGTGGTAAATGTGGTATACACTATATACAATCCTCCGACACTAGTTAGTTTCCACAATCCATGACTTAACTTCACAGTTCACACAAATACATTTTAAATTCAAACTGTAGCACTGACGCAAGTCTTTTTTTTTTTCCACAGTAGCGTGACAATCCCTCCACCTCCGGTCTAACTAATCCCTCTCACCTTATGGCATGGACCCCTGTGCAAACAGGAGGTCCTGCAAGCGGGTATCAAAAGGGTTAACATGGACAATAAACTTCTCTCACGTCTCCTTAGATCTCAGCTAGAAAGAAAAGATCGAAGTGCTCACCGCTTAAGTATAAGATTTCATTTTCGTGTTCAAACACAAACTACTCACATAAAGATGATAAAAACGCAGCATGTAAAGCCGACAATCGTGTTAGTTCCGTAGGGCAGCAGTGGGGTGACGTCATGCGTAGCTCCTCCCCCGTACGCGTTACGTTCAATCAGAACTTCGATGTCACCGGACTCCTCGCTAGCAGGCGGAGGTACTTGGGGAAGAGGGGAGGAGTCCAATTACGTCGATGTCCGTGATGTCACCGGATCTCCGACGGAACTCTTTTGATCGATCAAAAGAATTTTGATCAATCAAAAAAATGAATCGATTAATCGAGGAATTAATCTTTAAAATTTCCACAGCCCTAAAAATAAGTTTTACGTAACGCAGCAACAGTTACACACACAGGAAACCCAACATTAGAGGTGGTTTATACTCCAAAACAAATATACTTTGCACACTGGCATAGTATTCCAATGTTTCTTTTCTGCCTCAGTTTCTTTATTTCACTCAGCTAATGTGACATCAGAGCTGATGGAGAGGGGGAAGGGAAGGGTCAAACATGGATGGTGTGTAGTTGCCCAACGTTCTTCTTATCAACCAATGACGTCTTTGGTTATTAGGATGCCGACAGCTAGAAGGTTGTAATGGTCCACAATGAAAACCTGTGGATTTGTGTAACAAAAAGGTAGCCTTGATCCACCCAACTGGCTTGTATACAATTTTTGGGCAATTTCTAGGCATTTTGCCAGGGCACCCTGAAGAAATCTGAAGGCACCCTGGTTAAAAAAGGCTGCTCTACCCTATGTTGTGAAGGTAAGAAGGAGATCTTTAGTAGTCCCAAAACAATTCCTGTCCTAGGGTGACAATTATTCTCCCCTATAGATACAGTACAGTGAGTGAGCGTTGTCACCCTAGGACAGGAAGCCTGTTACTGGGCTACTGGTAGGATCACCAGTTTAAAAAAAAAAAAAGGGAAAACTAACGTAGACGCCAACTTCTGGTCATTTCCACACACACTTTGTGCCAGTTTTGCTAATTTGAATCCTCTAAATATTTTACATGTTCACTCTTTATATCTCTGTTCCCTTTTTTGTTTGATTATGTGGTAGACCTGGATGCCCTGGTCTGGTCCATTATCATTTTTTCCCATTCTGCAATTCAAGTCGGGATGGCTTAGTGACTTTAAAGAAAACTTGCCTTGTTTTTCCATCACTGAACTCCGCGCGATTATTGATGCAAATTATTCTAATTAGCGTTGGACCTGGCTGGAATTCCTGAGTTTTCTCTGGGCAGAAAAGAACAGGGCCTCTGGCTATACGCAGGCTAATCACCAGTCTTCTGGTAATTGCTCTAGATTGTAGAGTGGTTGGTCCAGGCTGAGGTAGCAAATTCCTGTGATGCAGATTTACATTTTTTTCTCCTTTCTTTTCTTGCTCTTCTCTTTTTAGCGTAAAAAGGAGATGTATGCCCTAACCCACCAACATTTTGGTTGGCTAAAGAGCTGTGTATACCAGCCATTCTCAAGCAGACTCCATAGAACTCTCAGGTTCCTTTAGAGGTTGCTAGCGGTTCCTTGAGCTGTGGCTGATTGATCTCCCATCTAATGGTGCCTATATAGCTCCAGGACCAACACCAATTGACGGAGCCATCAACCTGACACCTATTATCATCTTAGCTCTCTGTAAAGGGGGGGGGGGGGCATATTACTTACTGACCATCCATGCAAGAGGCAAATTTGTCACTGACTTCTGATGAATTGGTTTATTCTAACGGATACTCAAGGCCTAAAATTATTTTATTGGGTAAAAAAAGTTGACAAAGGTTGGTGTATAGGGTTACCACCCAAATGGTATGTAAATGGCTCATCTGGTAAAAACTGAACTTGTGCCCAATATTATAAATAGGAAAAATACCATAAGGCTGGTATTTTCCCAAAAAACTGCATATTCGCTAAATATGTATCAGTGTCTTTCTCAACCAGGGTTCTGTGTAAACCTAGGGTTCCTCCAGACATTGACAGGGGTTTTCTTGAGGAATTTGCAACCTCTGACTCTCAGATAACTAACCAGTGACACAAAAAACCTTTTTAGCTATCTGGAAGAAGCTTTCTTCCAACCAGCCACCAATGTAAGGAGCATTTTTCCCACGAATCATCAACGTAAAATGCAGTCTTCCCATGGACCACCAATGTAAGTAAGTAGCATTCTTTCCACTGACTACTAATACAAGAAGCATTCTTTCTATTGACCACCAATGTAAGGGGACATCTTCCCACGGACCACCAACCTGAGGAGCATTCTTCACAGAGACCCCCAATATAAGAGACATTCTTTCTATTAACCACCATTGTAAGGGACATTCTTCCCACTGATCACCAATGTAAGGAACATTCTTCTCACTGATCACCAATGTAAGGAACATTCTTCTCACTGATCACCAATGTAAGGAGCATTCTTCCCACTGATCACCAATGTAAGGGGCATTCTTCCCACTGACCATCAATGTAAGGAACATTCTTTCCACTGACCGCCAATGTGAGGAGCATTCTTCCCACTGACCATCAATGTAAGGGGCATTCTCCCCAATGACCGCCAATGTAAGTTTCAAGAGATAAAGGTTCTAGGAATGCCGGGGCAGTTGCTGATGCTGCTCCCTTTGCATCCAAACCTGAGGAATTTTGGGTATATGGACTATCTCGGTACTTGGTAGAAAAACACAAATAATGAATTATAAAAATTACAAGTTGTTTAATAAAGACAAAAAATTATACAAAAACAATATACAATATCAACAAATAGTAAAATCATATACACCGCAGTTTAACAAACTACTGACGGGTTCCCCCGTAAGGTCTCTGTTGAAGAGGGGTATAGAAAATTTATTTTAAATTATAAAAAATTTGGGATGAATTAGAGCGGAGACTGCGAGCCAGGCCTTCTCGTCGAACATCAGTGCCTGACCTCACAAATGTGCTTCTGGAAGAATGATCAAACATTCCCATAGACACCCTCCTAAACCTTGTGGACGGCCTTCCCAGAAGAGTTGAAGCTGTTATAGCTGCAAAGGGTGGGGCCAACTCAATATTGAACCCTACGGACTAAGACTGGGATGCCATTAAAGTTCATGTGCGTGTGTAAAGGCAGGTGTCCCAATGCTTTTGACAATACAGTGTACATTGTGTAACACTGAGAGTTGAACTTGAAAATTCTGTCATCTGACCTCCTTTAAATGGCAGCCATAACACCAATATCGTCGCTTACATCTGTATTTTGCCCATCCGGCATTCACTGCACTAGAAATTCACGGACTGTAATAAACTGTAATAGATTCTCTAGCAATCCACGTTCCCTTTGATTTCTTGAAGCAACATGACCTTAGCAGTCTAGTAGAAAACACATGAAATGAAAAATTTGTTTTAATCTCCTGCCTGCTCATTTGCCTAAGAACGAGGTTAAATTCTCGCTGTCTCTCCGCCATTTAATCCAGCGAGCGATGTGCCATCTATAATAGTGAATTTATGAAGCAAAGTGGGCATTTTCTCCCCTCCTGGGAGCAGGGCCGGGGCGGCGAGCGCGCCGCACCAGGAGCGTCTCTCAGACAGTAATGTTCTGCGGTCAATCGACTGCCTGGCTCGGATTCACGGCCTCCTTGTTCCAGTCCGCTAAGCCATGTAGTCTCCTTCACACACAGCTAATTACAAAATGATGCTGTAGACAGTCAGCTCGACGAGCCCAGCTTCTGCCGCTTTGTGCATTGTCATTTAATGGGCTTTGCTACTTGAACCTCTTGACAGGTTGACTGATAAGGGTTCCGGGCCGCAGGACACAGGGGTTTGGGATCTTAGCCTTCCACGCACTGAGCCACCAATTTCACTTACCTTAGTTCTCGACAATGACCTCACTAATCATAATGTTGCTTCAGGCGCATTGCTTTTAAGGTAGGATCATTGACCAGTCTGTGTATACTCAAACCCATATCAGATGTTGAGAAAGAAAGACATCTTGGCCCAAAGAGGATACTTAGCACCTAGCAAACTGAAAAGCATTGAGACAATGGACAACTTGGCTAGGAAAATATTATAAAGCCAAAAGTTTGTAGACCCAGGCAAGGGCGTTGCTAGGTCTATGAAAGATCTGGGGCTAGACCCCATAGCAGGTAAGTAAAGAAAGTCATACGCTTGGGCGGGCATACACATGTATGTATGTATATATATATATATATATATATATATATATATATATATATATATATATATATATAATTAGCTTTACATATCTGAGTGCGGATCCCCCTTACATCAGACTCCCCAGAGAGCCCCTTCCTTATATCAGGGTCACCAGAGAGCCTCCCCATACATCAGGGTTTACAGAGACCCCTCCTTGCATTAGGGTCCCCAGAGATGCCCCCTTACATCAGGGTCCAAAGAGAGCCCCTTCCTTACATCAGGGTCCCCAGAGTGCCTCCCCATACATCAGGGTCTACAGAGAGCCCCTCCTTACATCAGGGTCCCCAGAGAGCCCCCCTTACACCAGGGTCCCCAGAGAGTTCCCCTTACATCAGGGGCCCAGAGAGACCCCCCTTACATCAGGGGCCCCTGAGAGCCCCCCTTACATCAGGGTCCCCAGAGAGCCCCCCCCTTACATCAGGGTCCCCAGGGAGCCTCCCCTTACATCAGGGTCCCCAGGGAGAATCCCCTTACATCAGGGTCCCCAGGGAGCCTCCCCTTACATCAGGGTCCCCAGAGAGACTTCCCTTGCATCAGGGTCCCCAGAGAGACTTCCCTTACATCAGGGCCCCCAGGACCCTAGAGTCAGGTGGAGGCAGGGGCAGAGCTGGAGCCAGCCCTACCGTGGTTCAGTCCGCCCCTGTCTCCTGCATTCCAGGGGGGACATACCTGCTAATTGCAGGGAATGCATCCACCCGGTAAGAGACCAGGTAAGAGACTTGGGGCTATAGCCCCAACAGCCACCCTCTAGTGATGCCACTGGACCCAGGCCCATCACACTACAGTATGTGCACATGTGGTATACAGATTAGTCCTGTCAATTTAGAAAGGTGCTCCTAACAGCAACTCATTATGTGTATAAAAGACACCTGTTCACAGAATCTCTTTCTTCCAGTCCAACCTCACCATCATGGGCAAGACCAAAGAGCTGTCAAAGAATGTCAGGGACAAGAGTGTAGACGTGCACATGTGCCAATCTTAGTCCGTCCAACTAGCATACTGACGACCATATTGTCCGCTGAAACCAAAGTACGACGGACAGAATTTCGGAAAAACCGAAATACTTAGTACGCCAGACTGCACGCTGAAAAAGTCAGCTGAAGCCCACACACGAGCGGACTGTCCGCTGAAATGTGTTTCGACGGACTAAGTACGCCATACAGTACGCTCGTGTGTACGCGGCATAAGAACTCAATCCCTACAGTCAAGCACGGAGGTGGAAACATTATGTTTTGGGGCTGTTTCTCTCCTAAAGGTACATACCAACCTTTCTGCATTGAGAGGCCAATGGATGGGGCCATGTATTGTAAAATCTTGGATGAGAACCTTCTAACTTCAGCCAGAAAACTGAAGATGGGTCGTGGATGGTTCTTCCAGCATGACAATCGCCCAGAATATACCGCCAAGGCCACAAAAGAGTGGCTCAAGAAGAAGCACATTAAGGACATGGAGTGGCCTAGCCAGTCTCCAGACCTTAATCCTATAGAAAATTTATGGAGGGAGCTGAAACTTTAAGTTGCCAAGCGACAGCCAAGAAACCTTAAGGATTTAGAGAAGATCTGTAAAGAGTGGACCAAAATCCCTTCTGAGATGTGTGCAAACCTGGTCACCAACTACAAGAAATGTCTGACCTCTGTGCTTGCCAACAAGGGTTTTCTCCACCAAGCACTAAGTCATGTTTTGCTTGGGGATCAAATACTTATTTTACTCACGGAACTGCAACTCAATTTATAACATTTTTATTGTGTGTTTTTTTCTGGATTTTTGGTTGATGTTCTGCCTATAGCCTTTAAAATACACCTATTTATGATTTAAAATGATAGACCCTTCATTTCTTTGAAGGTGGGCAAATTTACACAATCTGCAAGGGAATCGAATCATTATCTTTCCCACTGTAACTGCAAGGATGGGCAATGCCATATTAATGGCCATGGTTTTGAAATGGAGCATCCAACGATTTCATACGGGTGTGATGGTCATGTGTCTACAAAGCTTTGACCACATAGGGGTTGATTTATTAAAAACGGGAGAGTACAAAATCTAAATCCAATCAGCTTCCAGGTTTTAGGCTGGATTCACACTTATGGCATTTTTAGTCCTTTTTGCAGATTTGCACTACAGAACGAGTTCCATAGTAAACAATGTTAAATCGACTGTAGTGCAAATCTGCAAAATGCAAAAAGCGCCAAAAATGCATAGGTGTGAATCCAGCCTTATTGTCAACTGAAGAAGATGGAAGCTGATTGGCTACCATGCACAGCTGCACCAGATTTTTGCACTCTCCAGTTTTAGTAAATCAACCCCAGAGCGTTTTTACTTTCATGCAAAACATGTCTATCTGAACATTTAGGTAAAAGTTCCCGTGTCTTGCTATTCTTGCCCTAACTACAGGATGATAAAGAGTGGAGGCTGCTGTGGTTTCAAAGAAGAGGCCAACTCTCATACAGGTGTGATGGCCAGGTGTCTACAAAGCTTTGGCCATATAGTGTTTTTACTTTAAAGTGGTTGTAAACCCTTACAACAAACTTTGACCTACAGGTAAGCTTAGATTAAGGCTTACCTGTAGGTCCAAGAAATATCTCCCAAACCTACACGGTTTAGAAAGATATTTGCCGAAAGACAGGTACCGCTGTCTACGGCGCATGCGCTGTAGACATCGGCGCGCAGGCGCACTGAGCGCACCGCGGTCAACGGCGATATGCCGCGAGTGGCAGCTCCCGTGCGCATGCGCGGGAGTGACGTCATCGCGGCTTCGCCGAATGACAGCGGCGCAGCTGCGAGACCCCACCGAGAAGATGGATGCGCCGGACTACAGGGGACAGCGGTGACTTTGCTGGCTCCTGTGTCAGGTAAAGCCCCATACACACTATCAGATTGTCTGCTGATTTTTTCCATCAGATTTACCAAAACCATATAATATGAGGTCAAACCTTAGGGGTTTCAATGTGTATGCAATCAGGCAGGCCCTTGCACTACATGGTTTTGGTAAACCTGAAGGAAAAAATCAGCAGACAATCTGATAGTGTGTATGGGACTTTAGTGACACATAATGGACTACTATGCGATGCATAGTAGTCCATTATGCTTTACCTTTGCAGGGGATGTAAGAGGAAGTAAACCCATCAGGGTTTACTTCCTCTTTAATGCAAAACAGGTCTATGTGACCAGGCAGGTGAAAGTCACTGGTGAACTTGAACTTTGGAAGGTAAGCAGCAATTAGCAGCTCACTACCAAGGAGGGCGGCAGGTGGTATGCCTCAAGGCTGAAGGTCCTGAATGTGCATTCTACAACAAACACTTTTTAGTTCTTCAGACATTGTGACTCCTGCCTCACTACTGGAGAACTCTCTGGTTGATTTACTAAAGGCAAATAGGCCATTTAATTTGCAAAGGAAGTTGAGCGTTGTAAAGGAGGATTTGCCCGGAGCTTAGTGAATTAGGCAAAGCTTTGCTAACTTCTATCATCCAATTATACGCAAGGAAAAAAAAACTATTTTTTTTATTTTGCTTGCATGTGATTTGGTGTTCTTTGAAAAGTGAAAGTTCGCCGCATTCACTAAGCTTTAGGGCAAATTCCATTGCAAATTGAACAGCCCTTTTGGCTTTAGTAAATCAACTCCTCTGTTTTATGTAGGCTTACCTAAGTACTCCCATTCTCACTCATCAGCTTGCACATCAACACTGTAAGAAATATTTAAACTTTGAGTTGTGTGGTAACTTATCTTAACGGCAAATGTAAGGTCATTGCGCATTGTGAACCTGAAAAAATATTATGAGGAATGCATGAATCAAAGGGTATTTCAAATATTTGCCAGGGGTTGCATAATAGAGTGTATCCGTTGATTGTGCTTGTATACCAATTATTCCTATTTTAAAGCATGATAGTGAGATAATCTGCAATTTCTCCTTTTTATAGATTTACGGTATGCCTAGCATCTGAGCGACATCTGACAGTCAACACGAAACAGTCAAATTTAAGACTTCGCTAATCTCACTGGTGACCTCTATGGAGATGTAATTTTTAGATGTGAAATTAATGTGCCAATCAATGGCAGAAAAAGACTTCATTTCATTTTTAAGACAAGATGAACGTTCTATCTTTCAGATTTTTTTTTTCCAGAATTCAAATGCAAATTTAATGACCAGTATCTTCTGATAATTGTTCTTAAATAGGAGAATATTTTGTCTTATAGGACGGAAATTTCAACCAATAAATTTTTTTATGTAGAAGTGACCAACACTATATGGCCAAAAGAAGGTGGACACCTGACCATCAGACTTACTCTTATGCCTCGTACACACGACCAGACTTTCCGGCAGAAAAGGTCCGATGGAACCATTTCATCAGATATTCCGATTGTGTGTGGGCTTCAGCTGACTTATTTTTTTTCAAAAAGACTGACGAATAGTGATGGACGAACTTCCGATGGGACGTTTCGTGAACGCGAACCGCGAACGCGGCCAAACGTTTGCGAACCGCAAAGTTTGCGGCGGACCCCATTGACTTTAATGGCAGGCGAACCTTAAAAACCTCCAGGTCATATTTTCAGCCACAAAATACTTACTAGCTGTGCACACATAGTCCCACCACATGGACACTGACATAACAAATGTATTAAGTGAATCTGGGATCGACAACGACAAGCATTCTTTTTTATGTGTGAAATTTTGACAATTCAGGAGCGCATGAAGGCCATGGAGGAGAGGCAAGGTCAGGCCAGGCTATGAAGGGGGTGCAGGAGATGATCAGCGCCACAGTCAGGGCAGCGCAGTCCTGTGCCAGTGTCCCAGTGTGCCAAACTGTGCTTGAGCCCCTCCCTCTGCCCGACCCTTACCCCCACCTATGCAGGGCTCCACTGCGGTGGTCCGGAGGTGCCAGTCCAGTGCTGATCCTTAGCCATGGTGCTGGCACTGCCTGCTGATTGACTTCTCCGCTGCTATCTCCCTCACTGACGCGATAGAGACTGAGCACTGACACCAGCACAGAGATAGAGAGCACTGACACCAGCACCGAGATAGAGAGCACTGACACCAGCACCGAGATAGAGAGCACTGACACCCCACCAGCACCGTGATAGAGAGCACTGACACCAGCACCGTGATAGAGAGCACTGAGACCACACCAGCACCGAGATAGAGAGCACTGACACCACACCAGCACCGAGATAGAGAGCACTGACACCACACCAGCACAGTGATAGAGAGCACTGACACCAGCAATGTGATAGAGAGCACTGAGACCACACCAGCACCCAGATAGAGAGCACTGACACCACACCAGCACAGAGATAGAGAGCACTGACACCACACCAGCACCGTGATAGAGAGTACTGACATCAGCACCATGATAGAGAGCACTGAGACCACACCAGCACCGAGATAGAGAGCACTGACACCACACCAGCACAGAGATAGAGAGCACTGACACCACACCAGCACAGTGATAGAGAGCACTGATACCAGCACCATGATAGAGAGCACTGAGACCACACCAGCACCGAAATAGAGAGCACTGACACCACACCAGCACCGAAATAGAGAGCACTGACACCAGCACCGAGATAGAGAGAGAGCACTGACACCAGCACCGTGATAAAGAGCACTGACACCAGCACCGAGATAGAGAGAGAGCACTGACACCAGCACCGAGATAGAGAGCACTGACAGCAGCACTGATACCAGCAACTCGCTGCGGGACCCAAAAATATGACACTGCTCAACCTCTTCAAACAGGAGGGTATGGGCATATAGTACGGTGTGCTTTTTTGTACAAGGAAGTGAGCCAAAGGTAGAAAAAAGGTCTGTGTGCTTGATTAAATAAATAGTTTATAGAGTTATGCATATACATGGTCTACTGGTCACATGTGTTGAATTCCTCCGAGATCCATGCCTCATTCATTTTTATAAATGTGAGGTAGTCAACACTGTCGTGAGCTAGGCGAGTGCGCTTATCGGTCACGATCCCCCCTGCTGCGCTGAACGTCCTTTCGGACAGGACACTGGACGAGGGGCAAGCCAACAGTTCCATTGCAAATTGGGCAAGCTCTGGCCAGAGGTCAAGCCTGCCCACCCAGTAGTCCAGAAATTCATCACTTCTCAGAGCATCCACATCAGCCGTTAACCCGATGTAGTCGGACACCTGTCAGTCTAGGCGTTCCCTGATGCTGGATCCGGATGAGACCTGTCAGTGGGTCGGCTGAAAGAATGACCTCATATCAGAAGTCACCAACACATCTTCAAACCGCCCTCTTCTTGCAGGCGCTGTTGGATTGGTACCTGCAACTCTTTCTCTGGGAGTGGGAATTCCTCCTCTGCCAGTGCACACAAAAGCAGAATGCAGCATTTCTCGAAGCAAGGTCTGTAAGTGCTCCATTCTGACAGCCCTCTGTGATGGTGGTAACATTTCCACCATTTTGTGTTTGTACCGGGGGTCTAAGTACGTTGCCACCCAGTACTGGTCCTTGACCTTTATGCTTTTTATACGGGGTTCCCTGTTAAAACACTGGAGCATGAAGGCCCCCATTTGCACTAAACTGGAAGCGGTGTGGTAGCCTGGCTCCTGCGCATCATCCAGGATAATGTCGTCCTCCTCGTTCTCCTCTCCCCATCCACACACAACAACAGGGATCCCAGAAAGGTTTAAAGCATGCTCTTCTTGCTCCTCCTCATCTGCCCCGGCACCATCCTCCTCTGACTCCTCTTCAGACTCTTGTTGTTGACTTGTCTCAGATAGAGTAGCCCCCCCTGGGAACTCATCCAGCATTGTGACTTCCTCATCTTCCTGCTCCTCCACGGCTTGATCAATGACACGACGCAATGCACGCTCCATAAAGAAGGCATAAGGTACGATGTCACTGATGGCGCCATGGCTGCGACTGACCAGTTTGGTGATCTCATCAAATGGCCGCAGAAGTCTGCATGTGTCGTGCATGAGCAGCCACCGGCGCGGTGAAAAAAAAACAAGCTCCCAGAACCTGTTCTGCCGCAGAGTTCGTACAGGTAGTCGTTAACTGCAAGTTTCTGCTGGAGCAGCCTATCAAGCATATAGAAGGTTGAGTTCCATCGCGTCGGGCAATCGCAAATAAGACGTCTGACCGGCAGATTGCGTCGCCGCTGAATGTCAGCAAGGTGAGCCATGGCCGTGTAAGATCTTCTGAAATGGGCCGAGATTTTCCTTGCCTGCCGCAAGATGTCCTGGACCCCAGGGTATTTGACAACGAATCGCTGCACGACCAAGTTTAAGACGTGTGCCATGCATGGCACGTGTGTAATTCTGCCCTGTTTCAATGCGCTAAGCAGATTGGCACCGTTGTCGCACACCACTTTACCAACTGTCAAATTGAGCGGTGTTAGCCACTGATCTGCCTGTGAACGCAAAGCTGAAAGGAGTGCAGGGCCAGTGTGGTTCTGGGGAGCTTGGGCAGCGCAGCGGAAGAGACGCTAGCAGCGGAAAAGGAGGAGTCAGCCGAGGAGGAGAGGGAGGAGGATGGAGTAGGAGGAGGAGAAAAAGAGGCAGGCCTGCATGTAATCCGTGGCGGTAAAACCAAATCTACACAGGTGCCACGGGTTACATGCTTGACGGCCGTCAGAAGGTTCACCCAGTGGGCAGTAAAAGTTATATACCTTCCCTGCCTGTGTTTGCTAGACCACGTGTCTGTGGTCAGATGTATCTTGGCACCGACACTGTGTGCCAGAGATACATTCACTTGCCGCTGAACATGGCCATATAGCTCTGGGATGCCCTTCTGTGAGAAATACTTCCTTCCTGGGGCCTTCCATTGTGGTGTTCCAATGGCCACAAATTTTCGAAAGGCCTCCGAGTCCACCAGTTTATATGGCAGTAGTTGGTGGGCTATCAGTTCTGACAAGCCAGCTGCCAACCGTTGGGCAAGAGGGTTAGCCGGCTTCATCATTTTTTTACGCTCAAACATTTGGCCCATGGAAGCCTGCCTTTTTCCAGAAAAACGTGAGCTTGGCGTGATGGAAGGTGGAGTGAAGCACAATTGTGAGGAGAGAGGAGAAGGAAAAGTAGAAGACGGGGCTGGACGGTGAGAGCCTGGAGTGTGGCTTGTGTGTTCCGTTGCTCCCACTGGGCTCGGTGATGGCAGCTCATGTGCCTTCTTAAGTCGTCCCTAGGTGAGTGTTGGGCTTACCACGACTTATGCGTTGACTGCAAAGGCTGCAGATGGCAACACTATTGTCAGCAGCACCTCCCCAGTGCTCTCCCCCCTGTTCTTTCCCCCCCAATGCTCTCCACTCCCTCCAGTGTTCTCCCCCCTGTTCTCCCCCCACTGCTCTCCCCCAGTGCTCTTCCCCCCGTTCTTTCTCCCCCCCCCAGTGCTCTCCTCTCCCCCCCCCCAGTGCTCTCCCCTTGTTCTTTCCCCCCAGCGCTCTCCGCCCAGTGCTCTCCACTCCCCCCAGTGCTCTCCCCCCTGTTCTTTCTCCCCCCCAGTGCTCTTCAGCTCTCCCCATGACTCTCCAGCCCCCACCCCAGTGCTCTCCAGCCCCCCATTCTCCCCACCCCTGTTCTTTCTGCCCCCCTGGTGTTCTCCAGCCCCCCCCCAGTGCTCTCTACCCTCCGTGCTCTCCACCCCTGTTCTTTTTGGCTCCCCCCAGCACTCTCCACTCCCCACCCCTGTACTCTCCACTCCCCCTGCATTTTGCCCCCACCCATGTGCTCTCCAACCCTACCAATGCTCGCCACCCCCCATAGTGCTCTCCAGTCCCCTGTGCTTTCCACCCCTGTTCTTTCTGGTCCCCACTGGTGCTCTCAAGCTCTTCCCCCATTGCTCTCCACACCCCCTGCTCTTTGTACCCCCCCCAGTACTCTCCAGCCCCGTGATCTCCACCCCTGTTTTTCTGCCCCCCCCCCCAGTGCTCTTCACCACCCCACACTCTTAGCCCCCCCAGTGCTCTCAGCCTACCGTGCTCTCTACCCCTGTTCTTATTGGCCCCCCAGTGCTCTCAAGTTCCCCCCCCAGCGCTCTCTGCTCCCCACCCCTGTGATCTCCACTCCCCTCGCTCTTTGCCCCCACCCATGTGTTCTCCAACCCCGCCAGTACTCTTTGCTCCCCCTTCTCTCCAACTCCCACCCAGTGCTCTCCACTTCCCCAGGACCAGAGGACAGGCTGACTGGGGCTGGAAAATGAGGACAGCTGAAGGTCCAGGTGGCCAGGGACCACTCCATCTCATAGCAGACAGATCCTCTGGAAGGAGCACCGTCCCCATCCAAAACAAGAACAGACCCTGCCTGCTGCTGGCCATCATGGATATCCTGCTGGCATGCAAGATTCCGTACCAAGCATCAACAACACACCTTCCCACAGACAGGGACTGCAGACTGGGACATGGGGCACAGGAGGGGCTGCAATGATGGACACAGTGAGGCTGCATTCACGGCACAGTAAAGCTGCATTTGATGGACACAGTTAGGCTGCATTTTATGGACACAGTGAGGCTGCATTTGATGGACACAGTGAGGCTGCATTTGATGGGCACAGTGAGGTTGCATTGGTGGGCACAGTGAGGCTGCATTTGATGGGCACTGGTGAGGCTGCATTGAGCTCTTGCATCAAGTTTGCAGTCTCTGACCATCTCCTGTAGCATGTCTGCAGTCTCTGAGGGAGTCTGGAGAGGAGTCAAGAGTGGGAGCACCACCAGGATGGGGGTCATGGGAGAAGTCAGACTTGTGTGGACTGTGGACAGGAGACTATAGGATAAAACCAGAGCCACCAAGTTGGAGCGGACTGACTGAGCCCTGCACAGTGCACCTGAGAGGAGGTCAGTGAAAGCACCGCCAGGCCAGCCGGGGGGGGGGGGTCACTGATGTAAGGGGGAAGTGAATACGATAATGTAAGGGGCACTGATATAAAGGGTTTCCTCCTTATATTAGTAACCCACCCCCCTTACCTTAGAGTATTCTTTCTGCAGAAGGTGGTCCCCCCCCCCACATTCTGAGTTCCTGGGGTCCCCCTTGATGATTGATCACTTACCACTATTAACTGGTAAAATGTATGGTTTTCCCTTTCATGAACAAGAAAATAATGACGTTATGCTGTTGGGCTGGTATAATAATGCTGTGAGGCTGGTATGAAATTTTTTCCAGGGCTGGTTTTTGAAAGCATGGGCGTCCGCAAGGTTACTCAGGTGGCTATGTACCATGCCCATATAGCCTAGAGAATGTACATCTTTTTACATTGCAATACATCTGTTGTTGCCATATTTTTATCTTGATGAAAACAGCCTATACAGTGACAGTATGAGATCAAAATATGGCCACAACAGATGTATTGCAATGTAAAAAGATGTACATTCTCTAGGCTATATGAGCCTGGTACACAGCCGCCAGAGTAACTTCCAATACAAAGTGAAGATGAATTATCTGTTATATAACACATATGTATTACCAGTGGAAAGATTTTCATGAGATTGTCGACAAGGGGCGGAGTATGAGCGGCCTTAAAATGATGCCCCCCCTTGGTAAAAGTTCTGCGGACGCCCATGGTGGTAGTGTCTTTGGGGGTGCACACAGCAGAGAGTGAAGAAGAGGGTGCAGATCGAGAGGATGAGGAGGGTGCAGAAGAGTAAGGCTGAGTGAGCCACTCAACCAAGTCTGGTGCATCTTTTGACGTAATCGCACGCACCTTCTGCAATTTGCCACTTTGGCTCAAGCCTGTTGCTCCTGCCCTACCCCTACCACCTCTGCGGAAGGGCCTGCCTCTTCCTCTGCCTGTCATTTTTTAAATGACCCTGTGACAAAAGTCTCTAGAGAAGTGCAGTATGTATGTGGAAGAAGGTATATAACACCCCGCTTCAATCTGTCGTTTTTGGGGGCCACTGGTCTATCACACCAGTTATAATACTTTTTTTAAATTGCGTTTGTCACTCTGTGTAGTATCGCTGCAGAACCGCTCAGCAGTCACAATGCTGCACAGTGGAAATGCACTATACTATGTTTTCTATATGTGCAAGTATTTTATACGTGTATTACACCCCTATATACTGCACACCAAATAGTACACCTATACCAGTCCTTAAAAGGACCTTTGTGGACCTAATAGTAGCTAGCTAGTAGCTAGTGAATTGCAGACTGTCCCTTCTCCAAAAACCAAACTGTCCCTCCCTACACTGAGAAACGACAGCTGCAGAATCGGTCAGCAGCACTGCATGCAGTGCACTATAATATGCTTTCTATATTTGAAAGAAAGTATATTATACGTGTACAACCCTATATGCTGTACACCTATACCAGTCCTTAAAAGGACCTTTGTAGACCTAGTAGCTAGTGATTTGCAGACTGTCCCTGCTTCAAACACCAAACTGTCCCTAGTCCCTACACTGATAAAAGACAGCTGCAGAATCGGTCAGCACTCAGCAGCACAGCAGTCAGCAGTGCACCATAATATACTTTGTATATTTGAAAGAAAGTATATTATACATGTACAACCCTATATACTGTACACCTATACCAGTCCTTAAAAGGACCTTTGTGGACCTAATAGTAATAGCTAGTGATTAAACTGACTGTCCCTGCTCCACACAGCGTCCTGTCTCTACACTGACAAAAGGCAGCTGCAGAATCGGTCAGCAGTGCACTCAGCAATCAGCAGCACAGCAATCAGCAGCAGTGCACCAGAACCCTATATACTGTACACCTATACCAGTCCTTAAAGGGACTTTTGTGGACAAAATAGTAATAGCTAGTGATTAAACTGACTGTCCCTGCTCCACACAGCGTCCTGTCCCTACACTGACAAAAGACAGAATGTAAAATGGCCGCCAAATCAGGTCTATTTATAAGGTAGGGGTCCAATTGTCCATGTGCTGAAATGTCTCAGTTGGCTGTCCTGTACCCCATGATGGATGTGTCATCATGGGTCAAAGTTCTTCACAATGTAAACGCATATGTCCACCGCGCAAACAGCGCCAGAAGTCTGCCAGTTTGGC
Organism: Lithobates pipiens; assembly: GCF_037356315.1. Classification (NCBI taxonomy): domain Eukaryota; kingdom Metazoa; phylum Chordata; class Amphibia; order Anura; family Ranidae; genus Lithobates; species Lithobates pipiens. The sequence continues at coordinate 321,319,982 of NW_027507785.1, forward strand.
AAATAACGAACGAGCAAAATTCGCCGCGAACCAACCGCCGGGCGAACCGACCGCCGGGCAAACCGCAAGGCCATCTCTACTGACGAACCTAGAAAAAGAACATGTTTTAAATCTTTCCGACGGAATCAATTCCTATCAGGAAAACTGTTCGTCTGTATGCTAGTCTGAAGGACCAAATACGACGCAAGGGCAGCTATTGGCTACTGGCTGTTGAACTTCCTTTTCTAGTCCCGTCGTATGTCATCGCGTTCAAAATGAACAGACTTTGGTGTGATCGTGCGTAGGCAAGTCCGTTCGATCGGAACTCCATCGGAAACTCCATTGGAAAGACCGTCAGAGTTTATTCTGAAGGAAAGTCCAGTCGTGTGTACGCGGCATTATGGTTAAAACTAAATGGAAGCCTCCAAATGATGGACTTCAGGTGTTTTCAGTGAATGGTACTGGTAATGGTACATCAAACAAAGACAATGTAAACCATTGCACACTTCCATTCTTGTAGTAACAGTTCGAGGAAGACCCTTTTCTGTTCCACCATGACTGCACCCCTTTGTACAAAGCCAGCTCCATAAAGTCATGGTATGAGGAGTCTGGTGTAGAGCAACTCAGATGTCCTGCACAGAGCCTGGATCCCAAACCTACTGAACACCACAGGGATGAATTGGCACACAGATGGTGAACCAGGTCTTCTCATCCAACATCATTACCTCCAACAAGTTCCTCCATCTCTGTGGTAACAGTTTGATTAACACCTTTTTCAGTTCCACATGACAGTGCCCTTGTGTACAAAGTCAGATCCATAAAGACATGGTTTGATAAGTTTGGTGTGGAAGAACTTGAGTGTCCACAATTCAACCCTACTGAACACTTTTGGGATGAGCTGGAACACCAATTACAATCCAGACCTTCGTATCCTCCATCAGTACCTGACCTAACAAATGTTCTTTTGGCAGAATGGGCACAAATTCCCCCAAACACACTCCAAAAATCTTGTGACACAGAGAATTATCGAGAATGGCGCAGTTAGGGATAAAGCTAAAACAGAAGAGTTGAAGCTGTTATAGCTGCAAAGGGAGTGGGCCAACTCAATATTGAACCCTACAGACCAAGCCCTTGTACACACGGTCGGAGAATCCGTCGGAATGTGTTCTATCGGACAGTGTCATCGGATAATCCGACTGTGTGTGGTATGCATCGGATTAATTCCGTCGGAATATCCGTCAGACCCAATTTTCCAACATGTTGGAAATATTTCCTGACCAACTGGGCCGGTCGGACATACTCCGATCATGTGTAGAGAATTTTGATCGGACCAAGTGCCACGCATGCTCAGATCAAATTCCTACATCAAAGCTATTGGCTACTAGCCTGAACGTAGTCCCGTCGTAACGAAATTACGTTACCACGTTCTGAAAGATCTGATTTTTCGCCAACTTTGTCCGACCGTGTGTATGCAACAGTTTCGGACAAGATCCGACGGGCAAAATCCGACGGATTTGGTTGTGGAAATCTCCGACCGTGTGTACAGGGGCCAAGACCGGAATGCCATTGAAGTTCATGTGCGTGGAAAGGCAGGTGTCACAATACTTTTGACAATATAGTGTAGTTAAAGTTGGTAAGGTCCATAAAGTTCAATCTGTGTACTTGTTCATGTTGCAACCATTATCCAAACTCCTGCATTCGCTAAGAACCACATCTAAAAAAAGTTTGAAATTTATCTACACTCTCAGCTGACACTACCTACTGTAAAAGGGAGTTCAACATCCTTACTGCTCTAACAGTAAAGAACCCTTTACACAGCTTAGTTGAACCGCTTCTCATCCAACTTCATTGTGTGGAAATCTAGTCAAAGTTGATGGGAAGATGGATGGAGCCAAATACAGGACAATCTTAAGCCTCGCACACACTGTACGATTGTTGGCAGGGGATTGACTGTTGTCCTAAAATCTTACCTTTAGTTGGCCCCTTTTGACAATTATTGTCCAACTTTCGGCCAATGAATGTTGGATGGCAGGCTAGTAAATTTTCGGCGGACAACGGTTTGACGTCAGATTTTCGTATGGTCAGTGCACAAATCCGTAACACAAAAGTCGAAAAGTACAAACACGCATGCTCAGAATCAGTGCTCACCAAACACGAAATTGGCAGAAGAGCTGAAATTCCTCGTAGTACGTCTCTATGTTCTTGTTTGTTGCACGACAATTGTGTACCGTTAGTATGCAAGACAAGATCATGGCACACGCTCTTTTGACAAAAATCAAATGCTCAGTTGGCCAACAATCGTACTGTGTGTACGAGGCTTTAGAAGAAAACATGTTATAGTCTGCAAAAGACTTGAGACCGTGGCGGAGGTTCACCTTCCAGCAGGACAACGACCCGAAACATACAGCCAGAGCTACAATTTAAAGGTTTAGATCAAAGCATATTCATGTGTTAGAATGGCCCAGTCACAGTCCAGACCTAAATCCCATTGAGAATCTGTGGCAAGACTTGAAAATTGCTGATCACAGACGCTCTCCATCCAATCTGAGATATTTTGCAAAGAAGAATGGGCAGAAATGTCCTCTCTAGATGTGCAAAGCTGGTAGAGACATCCCCAAAAAGACTTGCCGCTGTAACTGCAGAGAAAGGCGGTTCTACACTTTTCACATATTGTTTTGTAAATTTGAAAACCATTTATCATTTTCCTTCCACTTCACAATTACAGTGGTGTGAAAAAGTGTTTGCCCCCTTCCTCATTTCCTGTTCCTTTGCATGTTTGTCACACTTAAGTGTTTCGGAACATCAAACCAATTTAAACAATAGTCAAGGACAACACAAGTAAACACAAAATGCAATTTGTAAATGAAGGTGTTTATTATTAAAGGTGAAAAAAAATACAAACCATCATGGCCCTGTGTGAAAAAGTGATTGCCCCCCTTGTTAAAACATACTATAACTGTGGTTGTCCACACCTGAGTTCAATTTCTCTAGCCACACCCAGGCCTGATTATTGCCACACCTGTTCACAATCAAGGCATCACTTAAATAGGAGCTGCTTGACACAGTAAGGGCCGGTTCACACAGGGGGCGTTGCGAGGCGACACCGACTTGCCTCGCCGCGACCTGCCGCGACCTCAGCGGCGACTTGCAAATGACTTCTGTATAGAAGTCAATGCAAGTCGCCCCGAGGTCGCCCAAAAGTAGTACAGGAACCTTTTTTCTGAGTCGGAGCGACTCGAGTCGCTCCTCTCAGAACGATTCCATTGTACAGAACGGGGGCGACTTGTCAGATCGCGGCACGGCAAGTCGTGTCGCCTCGTGTCGCCCCCTGTGTGAACCGGCCCTAAGATCCACCAGAAGATCCTTAAGGCTGGGTTCACACTGCTGCGGGGGGAGATCCGGATGTGATTCGCACCGCACTGCAGTGCAAATCACATCCGATCTCCGTAGCGATGCGAGTTCAGCCATACAGATAGTATGGCTGAATTCGCATTGCTCCCGCAGCAAACTCGCACGGGACCCTTTTTTTGGTCCGCAGCAGAATCGGATCGCATGGGTGTTCACACCATGCGATCCGATTCATGTGCGAGTTTGCAGATCGCACTGCGATATGCGGACGGATCTGGGGGTGTCATTAACATATCATTGACACTCCCAGCCGTCCGCATAGGGCAGTGTGAACTGCCGGCGGGAGTCATGTGATGCGGGAAAACGCCGCGGATTCGTGACGTTCCCGCATCGCTATAGTGTGAACCCAGCCTAAAAGCTACACATCATGCCGAGACCCAAAGAAATTCAGGAACAATTGAGAAAGAAAGTAATTGAGATCTATCGGTCTGGAAAGGGTTATAAAGCCATTTCCAAAGCTTTGGGAATCCAGCGAACCACAGTGAGAGCCATTATCCACAAATGGCGAAGACATGGAACAGTGGTGAACCTTCCCAGGAGTGGCCGGCCGCCCAAAATTACCCCAAGAGCGCAGCGACGACTCATCCAAGAGGTCACAAAAGACCCCACAACAACGTCCAAGGAACTGCAGGCCTCACTTGCCTCAGTTAAGGTCAGCGTTCATGCCTCCACCATCAGGAAAAGACTGGGCAAAAATGGCCTGCATGGCAGAGTTCCAAGGAGAAAACCACTGCTGAGCAAAAAGAACATCAAAGCTCGTCTCAATTTCTCCACAACACATCTTGATGATCCCCAAGACTTTTGGGACAACATTCTGTGGACCGATGAGACAAAAGTGGAACTCTTTGGAAGGTGTGTGTCCAAGTATATCTGGTGTAGAAGGAACACTGCATTTCATAAAAAGAACATTATACCAACAGTAAAATATGGTGGTGGTAGTGTGATGGTCTGGGGCTGTTTTGCTGCTTCAGGACCTGGAAGACTTGCCGTGATAAAAGGAACTATGAATTCTGCTGTCTACCAAGAGATCCTGAAGGAGAATGTCCGACCATCTGTTCGTGTACTCAAGCTGAAACGAACTTGGGTTCTGCAGCAGGACAATGATCCTAAACACACCAGCAAGTCCACCACCGAATGGCTGAAGAAAAACAAAATGAAGACTTTGGAGTGGCCTAGCCAAAGTCCTGACCTGAATCCTATTGAGATGTTGTGGTATGACCTTAAAAAGGCCGTTCATGCTCGAAAACCCTCTAATGTAACTGAATTAGGACAATTCTGCAAAGATGAGTGGGCCAAAATTCCTCCAGGACGCTGTAAAAGCCTCATTGCACGTTATCGCAAACGCTTGGTTGCAGTTGAATTTCCAATCAAGTGTACGGAGCATTAAAGAGATGGACATGATCAGCAATAGGGATGAGCTCGATGTTCGAGCCGAACAGTGAATATTATGGGGCGTTCGTGGCAAATTTGAGCGCCACGTAATGCCCCATAATTTGCAATCTGTGTTGCCAGGTGAAGTTGGCCAGGGAGTGTATATCTTTTCTATGATCCTCAGCTCCATCTAGTGGCCATATTGTAATATTTCTCTACTGCCCATAATAAAAGTACATTCGCTCAGAAGTGAAAATAGCCTAAAGAGCATTCGTTTTTGTCCAATTTGCACAGAATATATGCACATGCAAATCGTTTGGATAAATGTCTATTCAAATTTTTTTTTAGAAACAGTCCCCAAAGTGTTCTATGCCAACTGTTTAGAGGGGAAGTAGAAAAATTACTACTAAAAGCTCACAACACCAGCGAAATAATTGTCGTGTCACCCCTACCGCTGCCTCTGTCATTCACACATACGGTGGCAGGAGGTGATTTGTATGTATTAGTGGGTTGCCATAGCGACCTTTTGATGATGCCTCCTAAGTGTTTGGCAATCCTCCGCTGAGTAATAGAGATGTGAGGATTGATTAAAATGGCAAAATATTGTCACACGTCACGCGTAAACCTTTACCGGAGGCAGGAACCTCCGTGTCATTACTCAGCATAACATGATTATTATCACCATCACGTGCTCCGTAGTAACAGGGATCAATGGGACATCAACCGATCAATCAATCCCCAGATCAGCCGATTGCTTACACCACCAATAAGATTGACGCTAAATCAAGTTATCAGGACTTTCATTTTATCACAGGACCCAACAAAATTATTAGAGATCCGGACATTATGCGTGTTTTGTGCGGGGTCTCACGCTACGGACAAAGGACAGCCCATTTTATCGAAGTGGGCGACCTTACATGTGCTAAATGCGGCAAAATAGCTCATGTAACCTTTTTTCTCGCTGATCTTTATGTGTTTTTTAACCAGGCGCTTTGATGTGTTTGTTGAGCATTTTTTTGCATGGATTAGAAAGCATGTCAGTTTGTTGTGGTTGGGGTGCCATTAATAATGAATGGCGCCCCAAGGACAACAAGCGTTTTTTTGCGTATATTGTTTTCACCTGCCCCCAATTGCCCACTTAAATACAGCAATGCAGCTGCTTAGAAGTGTACCTATGCCATGTGCTTAGAACTGTACCCAAGGTGAACAGAGGTACTCCAGCTGTCACCCCAGGAGTTGGTGAGAGGCCGCTAGCCAAACCCTACTGCACCCTATTAAAGAGGAGCAGTATTGTTTGCTTGAGACACAGTACAGGTGCCTATACCTGGGTTAGGAGGACCTTAAAGCGTTTGTTACCCTAAAAAAAAAAGATTTGGATCCTGTTACTTCAAAGCATGTTATATAGCACAGTGCTATGTAATTTGGCCCCTCATATCACCTGAAATACCTGGCTGATCCTGCCTGGTTCTCCCCTCCCCCCCTGTAAACTGACCACAGTTTATCATTGCTGCTGAGCCCCTCCCCCATCCTCTCCCCCCTCCGCTCCCTACCTGAATTGACAGTGCCGCTCGGCACTCACGTGACTCCTCCCAGCTGCTGACCGCGCCGGCTGACGTCTCAGCTCTCTCCTCCTCTCCTGCGCCCTGTGAATTCAGGTAGAAATAGGCATATTTTTTAGAAAGTACAGATGCTGCAGCATAGGATGCTTTCTAACAGAGGGGATTGCATGTCATTTACTAAGTGGCTTAACAACCACTTTAATCTGAGCGGTTACAGCTGTAATATAGGCAAAGGCTGGACTGCATTTGGGCCCCAACGTACTGGCCAGCAGAGAAAGGGTTTGAGAAAGACTGCCGAACTAGCATTGCCCTTAGACAGGACCTTCTTATGTGTAGTGATTAGGGGTCATTCTCTGGTCTGTTTTTTTTTTTTTTTTTACCAACTCCATACTCTATTTTCTACTGTTTTACATATTTGTGGTGGTTGTTGCTATTTGTATTCTTTGGTTATTGTGATATTATATATATTGTTGCAAATAAATATCTTCTCTTCAGAGAATAAATATCTTATCTTCTGTCAGAGAATGTGGCACTGCTTACAGATTTGTGGGCTCTGGGAACAGGGTACCCAAGAAAACAGCGACTGCTTCGGGGTAAGCATTACAAGGTGTGTCTAAAAAGTTTGGTGAATGGTCCGATATCTCAATGGCAACATGGGCCAGGTGCGCCCATGCTCATGGCTATCCAATGACATGTTGAGACGTGCCACCTAGCATGGAGTACATGTGGCCATTGGGGTAAACCAGCTGTGGACAGTCAAACATAGTCAGTGTGAGAGGTAGGGTCACAGAGCAATGAGTGAACATCAAGTTCTGCTACAAGTTGGGGAAAACGGTGACGTGGACGTATGAAATGTTGGTGCAAGTTTATGGGACAGAATCCAAGAGCAGAAAATGTGTTTAAAGAGGAAGTAAACCCTGATGGGTTTACTTCCTCTTTGATTCCCTGCAAAGGTAAAGCATAATGGACTACTATGCATCGCATCGCATAGTAGTCCATTATGTGTCACTTACCTGACACAGGAGCCAGCGAAGTCACCGCTGTCCCTTGTAGTTCCGAGCGTCCATCTTTTTGGTGGGTCTCGCTGCTCCGGCGCTGTGATTCGCCGGAGCAGCGATGACGTCACACCTGCGCATGCGCATGGGAGCCAGGGCTGGACTGGGACAAAAATTTGGCCCTGGACTTCATGCAGACCGGCCCACTTTAATTTTGCAAACACGCAAAAAACAGTATATAAACTGTACACAATTGCACAAAAAGCCCCTAGAGAGCCCCCCTCCTTATATCAGGGTCCCCAGAGAGCCCCTCCTTACATCAGGGTCCCCATATAGCCTTCCCCTTACAACAGGATCCCCAGAGAGCCCCTCTTACATCAGAGTCCCTAGCCACTTCAGCTCCGGACCAATAAACACCTTAAGGACCAGAGGTCTTTTTGCAATTTCGCACTGCGCTGCTTTAACTGGTAATTGCGCGGTCATGCAATATTGCACCCAAACGAAATTTGCGTCCTTTTCTTCCCACAAATAGAGCTTTCTTTTGATGGTATTTGATTGCCTCTGCGATTTTTTTTTTTTGCGATATAAATGGAAAAAGAGCGAAAATTTTGAAAAAAAAAGATATTTTCTTATTTTTGTTATAAGAAAAATCGAATAAACTAAATTTTAGTCATACATTGAGGGCAAAATTTATTCAGCCACATGTCTTTAGTAAAAAAAATGTCAATAAGCGTATATTTTTTGGTTTGCGCAAAAGTTATAGCGTCTACAAACTAGAGTACATTTTCTGGAATTTACACAGCTTTTAATTTATGACTGCCGATCTCATTTCTTGAGGTGCTAAAATGGCAGGGCAGTACAAATCCCCCCCAAATGACCCCATTTTGGAAAGTAGACACCCCAAGGAAATTGCTGATGGGTATGTTGAGCCCATTGAATATTTATTTTTTTTGTCCTAAGGGATTGAATAATGACAAAAATAAAAATAAAAATTTTTTTTACAAAAAGTTGTCACTAAATGATATATTGCTCACACATGCCATGGTTATATGTGGAATTGCACCCCAAAATATATTCCGCTACTTCTCCCGAGTATGGCGATACCACGTGTGTGGGACTTTTTGGGAGTCTAGTCGCGCACGGCACCCCGAAAACCAATCACCACCTTCAGGATTTCTAAGGGTGCAAATTTTTGATTTAACTCCTCACTACCTATCACAGTTTCGAAGGCCATAAAATGCCAAAATAGCACAAAACCCCCCAAAATGACCCCATTTTGGAAAGTAGACACCCCAAGCTATTTACTGAGAGGCATGTTGAGTCCATGGAATATTTTATATTTTGCCACAAGTTGCGGGAATATTACAAACTTTTTTTTTTTTGCACCAAGTTGTCACTAAATGATATATTGCTCACACATGCTATGGGCATATGTGAAATGACACCCCAAAATACATTCTGCTGCTTCTCCCGAGTACGGGGATACCACATGTGTGGGACTTTTTGGGAGTCTAGTCGCGCACGGCACCCCGAAAACCAATCACCACCTTCAGGATTTCTAAGGGTGCAAATTTTTGATTTAACTCCTCACTACCTATCACAGTTTCGAAGGCCATAAAATGCCAAAATAGCACAAAACCCCCCCAAATGACCCCATTTTGGAAAGTAGACACCCCAAGCTATTTACTGAGAGGCATGTTGAGTCCATGGAATATTTTATATTTTGCCAAAAGTTGCGGGAATATTACAAACTTTTTTTTTTTTTGCACAAAGTTGTCACTAAATGATATATTGCTCACACATGCTATGGGCAGAAGTCAAATTACACCCCAAAATAAATTCTGCTGCTTCTCCCGAGTACGGGGATACCACATGTGGGGGACTTTTTGGGAGCCTAGCCACGTACGGGACCCCGAAAACCAAGCACTGCCTTCCGGATTTGAATATAAAATGCTATAAAAAACAAACTAACCAGAGTCACCCGTAACACTTATACGGTGATCAGTGGTGAAAGGGTTAACTAGGGGCAATCAGGGGGTTCAAATTTTTATTAGGTAGTATATGGGGGTCCCTGGCGCTATATAAAAACCTGACGGGGAACCTAAATAACTAACTGGCTAACCAGCGTCACCAGTGACACTTATACTGTGATCGCTGGTGAAAGGGGGTGAAAGGGTTAACTAGCAGCAATCAGGGGGTTAAAACCATTATTGGGTAGTATATCGGGGTACCTAGCGCTATAAAAACCTGGCGGTGAACCTAAAAAAATAACTAGCTACCTAGCGACACTAGCGACACTGATGCAGCGTTCAGAAAAATTATCGCTTAGTGACACTGGCAAAAGGGGGTGAAAGGGTTAACTAGCGGAAATCAGGGGGTTAAAACCATTATTGGGTAGTATATCGGGGTACCTAGCGCTATAAAAACCTGGCGGTGAACCTAAAAAAATAACTAGCTACCTAGCGACTGTAGCGACACTAATGCAGCGATCAGAAAAACGATCGCTTAGTGACACTGGCAAAAGGGGGTGAAAGGGTTAACTAGCGGCAATCAGGGGGTTAAAACCATTATTGGGTAGTATATCGGGGTACCTAGCGATATAAAAACCTGGCGGTGAACCTAAAAAAATAACTAGCTACCTAGCGACACATGCAGCGATCAGAAAAATGATCGCTTAGTGACACTGGCAAAAGGGGGTGAAAGGGTTAACTAGCGGCAATCAGGGGGTTAAAAACATTATTGGGTAGTATATCGGGGTACCTAGCGCTATAAAAACCTGGCGGTGAACCTAAAAAAATAACTAGCTACCTAGCGACTGTAGCGACACTAATGCAGCGATCAGAAAAACGATCGCTTAGTGACACTGGCAAAAGGGGGTGAAAGGGTTAACTAGCGGCAATCAGGGGGTTAAAAACATTATTGGGTAGTATATCGGGGTACCTAGCGATATAAAAACCTGGCGGTGAACCTAAAAAAATAACTAGCTACCTAGCGACACTAGCGACACATGCAGCGATCAGAAAAATGATCGCTTAGTGACACTGGCAAAAGGGGGTGAAAGGGTTAACTCTAGGGGCAATCAGGGGGTTAAATCTTTATTGGGGGGTGATAGGGGGCTACCCTGGACCTAACACTAACTGTCCTGACAGTTTTTACTGTCACAACTGACACTGAATGCATTGATCAGTAAAGAAATGATCAATGCAATCAGTGACACTGTGACTGGGGGGGGGGGGGGGGCGGGGGGGGATCGGGGGGCGATCGGGGGGGGGATTGGGGGGGGTTTGTGTGCCTGTGTGTACCTACATGTCAGTGTAGTGTTGGTGCACACTTACTTTTACTCTTCTCCTCGTAGTCCGGTCAAAAAGACCGCCCCGAGGAGAATGACATCACTTCCTCCTTCCTGTGTAAACAATACACAGGGGAGGAAGCTTCTCATTGGCCAGGAGCGATCCAGAGGGGGTGGCCGAAAACCAACGGCCATCCCCTCATCACGGAGCGCTCCTGGACCGAATCGGACCGCCGTAAACAGCGGGAGGGGGTCCGATCGGACCCCCCACCCGCTGGAAGGCAATCACGTAGATGTACGTGATTGTGCCTGCCTGTGCCATTGTGCTGACGTACAATGGCAATACGGCGGTCCTCAAGTGGCTAGAGATCATCCGCCTCACATCAGGGTCCCTAGAGAGCCAACCCCTTACATCCGGGTCCACAGAGAGCCTCTCTCTTACATCAGGGTCACCAGAAAGAGGGCAGGTAGTGGGCCAGGACCCTGTGGTTGGGGACTCCTGGACTGACTCGGGGCTATGGGCCCCAGATTCGGGGCTATAGCCCCAAAAGTCTCCCCCCCAGCGATGCCACTGGCTGTCATTGAAAACGGCCCACTGAGCCATCGGCCCACCGGGAAACTCCCTATAGTCCCTATGGCCAGTACATGCCTGATGGGAGCCGACACTCGCGGCATGCCGCCGCGATCTGCGGCTTGTCCAGTGCACCTGCGCACTGTCTATGGCGCATGCGCCGTAGCCAGCGGTGGCTGTCTTCAGGTAAATATCTCCTAAACCGTGTAGGTTTAGGAGATATTTCTTGGACCTACAGGTAAGCCTTAAAGCGGAGGTCCACCCTAAAGTGGACCTTCCGCTCATCGGAACCCTCCCCCCCTCCGGTGCCACAATCGGCACCTTTCAGGGGGGAGGGGGGTGCAGTTACCTGGATAATCCAGGTAACTGCACCCACTTCCGGGATAGCTCTCTGCGGAAAGGGGCGTAACTTACGCCCCTTTCCGCAAGTGCCCGCCCCTTCCCGCAAGTGCCCCGCTGCCTGCTGGGAAACACACAGATCCCAGAGGCAGCGGGGAGCGTCCTTATTGCACAGCGCGACTCGCGCATGCGCAGTAGGGAACCGGGAAATGAAGCCGAAAGGCTCCATTTCCTGATTCCCATACCCAAGATGGCGGCGGCAGGACCCGATAGACGACCTAGAGATCGGCTTCGGGTGCCGACATCGCGGGTGCGCTGGACAGGTAAGTGTCACTATTTTAAAAGTCAGCAGCTGCAGTATTTGTAGCTGCTGGCTTTTAAAAAAAAAAAAAAACGCGGAGTCCCGGTGGACTCCCGCCTTAATCTAGGCTTACCTGTAGGTCAAAGTGGTTTGTAAGGGTTTACAACCACTTTAAGACTGGTTCAAAATGCTTTCACGACAGGAAGAAAATGACTGTGGATGAGCCACGTTCAGGACGCCCATCAACAAGCAGAACCTCAGACATGATGGAGCGAGTGTGGTAAATGCTGGCACGAGATAGGTGACTGACTCTACTTGATGGAATTGGGCACTTAGCAAGGACACGTTGCGTACCAGCATCCGCAAAGATTTGGGTAAGTGGAAGATCTGTTCCTGGTTTGTGCCACACCAGCTGACTGATGAACAGAAAACAAAACAGATGGAAACCATTGAAGGTGTCATTACCATATGTGACCAGGATCCAACCTTTCTGCCGACCATCGTCACAGAGGATGAAACCTGGTGCTACCAGTTCAATCTGGAATCCAAGATGCAATTTATGGAATAGCGTTCACCGTCTTCCCGGTGACCTAAAAGGCCAAAAAGAATGACCTGCAAAAGTCCAAGGTCAAGACAATGATGGCAGCAATCCAGGAATGTGCGACAGCGGTTCTGCAATCAGTTCTTAAAGAGGTCTTTGCTGACAGCTTCCAGAAGCTTAATTAACGTTGCCAAAAGTGTGTTGCGAAGGATGACACACCTCGTATATTGAGAGCCATTTTAAACTTTTAATCAAGGACCATTTTTGGCAGTGGGTGGCAAACAAACCTGGCCCCTTCACTCGCAATACTCCCCCCCCCCCCCCCCCCGGATGGGAAGGCAGAGATCCATGGCCTTGCCTTATCCTTAGCTGTCAATTTTGATGAGCCGGTGTTTAGGGGAGACCACAAAGCCCCCGGGTTGATGCTGTTGCTTGGCTCCTGGTGGCCTCCTTTCACTGCTCCTGCGGTAGAGGTGCGGAGAGGAGGACGAAGGCGAGGTGGTGGTGTTGTTGCCGCCCCTCCACCTGCTGCTCCTTGCTACACATGGCCCCGCAGCTTTCGGAGGGAAGAGCCGGGGCCGTTGCTTCTACTCTTGGCCGAACAGGAAGTGGGTCCCGAGAGCCGACTGGCCGGGAGGCCGAAGACTCCCTGGCCAATTGGGTCTCAGGACCCGCTTTCTGATTGGCCAGGAGGAGCAGCAGGAGGACATTAGTGATATGTATATGATTAGTATTAAAGCGGGGCTCCACCCTAAAGTGGAACTTCCGCTCATCGGAACCCTCCCCCCCTCCGGCGCCACAATTGGGGGGAGGGGGGTGTAGATACCTGTACAGTACAGGTATTTGCACTTACTTCCGGCATAGATATCCGCAGAATCTGCGGATATTTACGCCACTTCCTGCGGGTCCCCCGCTGTCCGCTGGCAAACACACGGATCCCAGGGACAGCGGGGACCATCCTTATTGCGCAGAGCGATTCGCACATGCGCAGTAGGGAACCTGGAAGTGGAAGTGAATTCCTATACCCAAGATGGCGGCGGCAGCACCCGAGAGACGATCGAGAGATCGGCTTCGGGTGCCGACATCGCGGGCGCGCTGGGCGGGTAGGTGTCCTTATTTTAAAAGTCAGCAGCTGCAGTATTTGTAGCCTCTGACTTTAAAAAAAAAAAAAAACGTCCGAACTCCCGCTTTAATTTGCTAATGTCACACTAGTGGGTGGACTCGGGGTGCAGAGCCCACCCTTTTTGAAGCCAATAAGAGCCTCGGGCTCTAATCATGTGCTTAAAAAAAAAACATTGACATCTATACGTCCAATGCCCTGCATGGAGATTAGGGGCTGGGCGCATCCGATTGGGGGGGGGGCGGCACCCTTGCACCTCTTATGAGTGGCCGCCACTGATTCTTGTCCAATAAAGCTGATTCTGATGTGCGCCTTTCTTCATTCAGTGGATTGATGGGATTAGTAGTTTACAAAAGAAAATTAAGATTCATGTTTTTTTTTTTTTTTTTTGCTGTTTTTCCAGCAAATGTTCGGAGATGAGGATGCTCATCTTGTTCTGTTCACATGCCGTCCCTTTGGAGTTCCCCGCCCACCGTCTGCTCTGCACGCCACGCCGCGCGTTGTCATCCCCGAGACGTCCAAATAGGCTTTTAAAAGTAGTCAATAATCAGCCGGTCTCCCCATCTTCACATGTCATAAAAAGAAGAGCACTGAGCGCGGCCACTAACATGAACATCAATATGGACGGCGGGGAGAGTGACAGGTGAGTTTAGGAGCTTCACTGCTGATCAGTGCGCCATCCGTCCTCTGTATCGACATTCATTATAGTATATATATATATATGACCGTGATGTATGGAGCACACAACCTGCTGCACCCGGACTTACAAGAACAGCGTGTTCTGAGCCAGCGCACAACTGTCCAGACACTGGAGGCTGTAAAGTAGACTTGTCATTACAGCTGAAGAATAATCTGCTTATATTTTGCCGTTCCTGGTCCCCCCCCCCCATCAACAAGCTAATAAAACATTTCCATTTCCATGCTTTATTTTAGGCTTGGTGTTGCCATCACTGGGTCTCTGTTCTTTTCAATGCAATGCAGGCAGATCATGGCTGATGGGAGGGGGCAGGGGGCTGTACAGAGCTTCCTGAAAACATCCCAGCACCCGGCCTCAGTTCTCCTCTTAACCAATTCAATACCGGGGGGCACTTAAAGAGGGATTCCACCAAAAAAAAAAATATTAAAAGCCAGCAGCTATAAATACTACAGCTGCTGACTTTTAATAAATGGACACTCACCTGTCCCGGGGTCCAGCGATGCCGGCAGCCGAGGCCGATCGATCGCTCGGCTCTCGGCTGCTGCCGCCACCATTCTAGGTGAGGGAATCAGGAAGTGAAGCGAATCGGCTTCACTTCCCGGTTCCCTACTGCGCATGCGCGAGTTGCGCCGCGCAATAGGAAATCTCTGCACTGTCACTGAGACCCGTGTGTTTTAGGGTTGCCACCTGTCCAGGATTCACCCGGACAGTTCGGGTTTGGAATCCTGTGTCCGGGTTTCAGTCTGCCTGAAAACCGGACACATTATTTAGACTGGGCTGTGGCTCCCCAAATAGCTTAGATAGTAACACAAAAATCTGTTGCCATTCGGGATCTGCGACCCGCTCTCTGAGGGTAGGTTTGGCATCACTGGGGGGCATGATGTTAGTAAGAGCAGTTTGGCCACACCCACTGTTTGCCGCAGCGCAGTGCATTACCACTCTCCTTGGGGCACCAAAAGGTGTCCCAGGTCTTTTATAATCCTATAGTGTATACTACGAAAAAAATGTGCCCTGTGCCGCTAAAGTGTTCGGGTTTGGCTTGAAGAAAAGGTGGCAACCCTAGTGTGTTTCCCAGCAGACAGCGCGGCAGGGCAGGAAATGGCGTAGACTCCCACGGGAGTCTATGCCCGGAAGTGGGTGTAAATACCTGTCTTTGACAGGTATCTCCACCCCCCTCCCCCCTGAAAGGTGTCAATTGTGACACCGGAGGGGGGGAGGGATCCGATCAGCGGAGGTTCCACTTTAGGGTGGAATCCCGCTTTAAACACCTTCCTGCCCAGACCAATTTTGAGCTTTCAGCGCTGTCGCACTTTGAATTAATTCATTTTTTTTCCCCACAAATAGAGCTTTCTTTTGGTGGTATTTGATCACCTCTACGGTTTTTATTTTTTGCTAAACAAATAAAAAAAGACCGAATTTTTTTAAAAAATATATGTTTTTTTTTTGTTTCAGTTTCAAAACTTTGTAAATAAGTACGTTTTCTCCTTCACTGATGGGCACTGATGGGGCTGCACTGACGGGCGCTGATAAGGCGGCACTGATGGGCACCGATGAGGTGGCACCAATGAAGTGGCACTGATGAGGTGGCATTGATGGGCACTGATATGTGGCACTGATAGGCGGCACTCATGGGCACTGATAGGTGGCACTGATGGGCGACACGGATGGGCACTGATAGGCGGCACAAACTGGCACTGATAGCTGGCACGGATTGGCATGGATAGGCGGTATGGGTGGCCATGGATAGGCGGCACAGATGGGCATGGATAGGTGGCACGGATGAGCATGGATGGGCACTGATAGGCAGCATGGATGGGCACTGATAGGCGGCATGGATGGGCACTGATAGTTTGCACGGATAGGCACTGATAAGTGGCACAGATGGGCACTGATAGGCGGCATTGTATTGTATTATATTGTACTGATGGATGCCAAACAATAATGCATGCCAATCAGTGATGCCCATTGTGGGCACTGACTGGCATCCCTGGTGGTGTAGGGTGGCATACCTGGTGCTGGGCATCCCTGGTGGTCTGGTGGCATCCCTGGTGGTCCAGTGTGGGCATCCTCGGGGGAGCTGCACTGATAATCGATCAGCACAGACCCCCCTGTCAGAGGAGCAGCCGATCGGCTCTCCTCTACTCGCGTCTGACAGATGCGAGTGAGGAAAAGCCGATCAACGGCTCTTCCTATTTACACTGTGATCAGCCGTGATTGGACACAGCTGATCACGTGGTAAAGAGTCTCCGTTGGAGACTCTTTACCGACATCGTAGTTGCGGGGTGTCAGACTGACACCCCGCAACAACGATCGCTGCGATGCGAGCCCCCGGGCGCGCTCAGCGGCTCAAAATCCTGAGGACGCCATATGATGCCCGGTCAGGGTTTTGAAACCACTTTGCCACTTTTATTCTGCTATAGGGCGGGTGGCAAGTGGTTAAAGTGATGTTCCACACACAAAAAAATTGCTTAAAATGCCAAAAAAAAAATATTTTTTTTTAAACTCACCTCTAAATGCCTGTTGCTAGGGGGTCACTTGTAGTCTGCCTCCTTCGGTGCCTGGGCTCCTGACATCACTTCCCCTCAGCGCAGGAAGGGCTCAGCTCCGCCCCCTCCCTCCTGTCAGTCATCTGGGACACGTGACAGGTCCCAGATGACTGCGCGGCCAATCACGGCACGCGGTGCTGCTCGCGCATGCGCAGTGGGTGCCCGGCTGTGAAGCCACAGCCGGGTGCCCACAGTTGCACTGCTGAGAGGAAGGGGGGACGAGTGGGGCTTCGTTCCCCCCGCATCGCTGGACCCTGGCACAGGTAAGTGTCCAATTATTAAAAGTCAGCAGCTGCAGTATTTGTAGCTGCTGACTTTTATTTTTATTTTTTTTAAGGGAAACTCCTCTTTAAGAGCCCTCAGCCCCCATGAAAGCAGCGGGCTGACTCCTGGGAGGAGTTATGCAAATATCAAAAATGTCTTGCTAAATGAGATTTCAGTGATTGGATTTGGCTCTGCTCCAGGCAGATCTATAAAACACACATTGGTACAACTCTATATTTATTATATTTGTCATTTAATGGATTTTCTACATACAAGCAGTGTAAGTGTCCCCAAATGTGCAGGGCTGGAGTGTTAGAGGAAGAAGCAGCACAGGGAGTCAATCAGTTCATGCGGTCACAAGGAGCATGCTGATTGGAGGAGAGAGCAGAGTGGCGGAGAGAGGAGCTCATCGTCATGCAGGTTTTCTTTTCACGGCCCAGTTGCAGGTTGGGGGCTGGTCCGGGATGGCCTCGGCCCAGAGGAAGTGGGTCCTGTCAGATTCAGGCCTTCTAACTGCTGGACAAGAGTTTGATGTATTTTCTACATACAAGCAGTGTAAGTACCTGAATGTGACCTGGTATCAGCCTCTCGCAGTCCCTGTACAGCAGGGCTGGAGTGTAAGAGGAAAAAGCAGCACACAGAGTCAACCAGTTCATATGGTCACAAGGAACACGTTGATATGAGGAGAGAGCAGAGTGGTAGAGAGATGAGCTTATTGCTATGCTGTTTCTTTTCACTGTTTAGTTGCTGGTTGGGGGTAGGTCTGGGATGACCCGGGCTCAGGGGAAGTGGATTCCATCAGATTGAGGCCATCTAAGTGCTGGACAAGAGTTTCATTGTCAATGATTATGTATACAAGGCCCAATTTGCCCCCCCCCCCATTCTTTCAACTAAAACAGTTATCAGCATTTCCTTTCCTGAGTGCTGTCAGGGTGTGAGGAAAGAAAAGCTGATAACCGGCAATCCTGTGACAGGGGACATTTACACTAATAATCAGGGCACTGATCATCAGTGCAGCCCGATCTGTGCCAACCAGTGTCCATCAGTGTAGCATATCAATGCCCATCAATGCCCATCAATGCAGCATATCAGTTCCCATCAGTGCAGCTTATCAGTGCAGCCTCATCAGTGCCCTTCAGTGCCACCTCATCAGTGGTCATCAGTGCCACCTCATCAGTGCAGCCTCATTATTGCCCATCAGTCCCCATCAATGCAGCCTCATCAGTGCTCATCAATGCAACCTATCAGTGCCTGTCAATGCAGCCTCATCAGTGCCCAACAATGCAGTCTATCATTGCTCAACAGTGCAACCTCATCAGTGCCCATCAATGCAACCTATCAGTGCCCATCAGTGCAGCCTTATCAGTGCCCTTCAGTGCCACCTCATCAGCGGTCATCAGTGCCACCTCATCAGTGCAGCCTCATTATTGCCCATCAGTCCCCATCAATGCAGCCTCATCAGTGCTCATCAATGCAACCTATCAGTGCCTGTCAATGCAGCCTCATCAGTGCCCAACAATGCAGTCTATCAGTGCTCAACAGTGCAACCTCATCAGTGCCCATCAATGCAACCTATCAGTGCCCATCAATGCAGCCTTATCAGTGCCCATCAGTGAAGGAGAAAAATTACTTATTAGCAAATTTTATAACAGAAACGAATAAAAAGTTATTCTTTTCCAAAAGGTTTATTATTTATTTATTTATTTGTTTAGCAAAAAATAAAAAGCCCAGTGGTGATTAAATCCCACCAAAAGAAAGCTCTATCTGTCTCAATTTTTTTTTTATAAAAATGTCATATGGGTACAGCGTTGCATGACTGCGCAATTGTCATTCAAAGTGTGACAGCACTGAAAATTGCCCTGAGCAGGAAGGGTGTCAAAGTGCCCTGGTATTGAAGTGGTTAATATAGGAAAGATCGATTCTGACAGATGACTTTCCCGGTCCAAAAAGACTTTTCTCTGTATTTCCACTGACATTTTGTTCCTGATAATTCCCCCCCCCCCCCCCCACCACCAGGGGCATTACTAGGTCTACAAAAGATCTGGGGCTAGAGCCCACAAGCAGCGTAGTAAAGAAAGTCATATGCTTGGGCGGGCATACACATGTATATACAGTAATATATGTGTGTGCGTGTATATATCCCCAGAGAGCCCCCCACTTACATCGGAGTCCCCAGAGAGCCCCCCTTACATCAGAGTCCCCAGAGAGCCCCCTTACATCAGGGTCCCCAGAGAGCCTCCCATACATCAGGGTCCCCGGAGAGCCCCCTTACATCAGAGTCCCCAGAGAACCCCCTTACATAAGAGTCCCCAGAGAACCCCCTTTACATGAGGGTCCCCAGAGAACCCCCCTTACATCAGAGTCTCCAGAGAACCCCCTTTACATCAGAGTCCCCAGAGAGCCCCCTTTACATCAGGGTCCCCAGAGAGCCCCCCTTACATCAGAGTCACCAGAGAGCGCCCCTCTTACATCAGGGTCCCCAGAGAGCCTCCCCCTTGCACCAGGGTCCCCAGAGAGCCCCCCCACTTACATCAGGGTTCTCAGAGAGCACCCCTTAAATTAGGGTCCCCAGAGAGCCTCCCCCTTGCATCAGGGTCCCCAGAGAGTCCCCCACTTACAGCAGGGTTCTCAGAGAGCCCCCCTTAAATTAGGGTCTCCAGAAAGCCTCCCCCTTGCATCAGGGTCCCCAGAGAGCCCCCCCACTTACATCAGGGTTCTCAGAGAGCCCCCCTTAAATTAGGGTCCCCAGAGAGCCTCCACCTTGCATCAGGGTCCCCAGAGAGTCCCCCACTTACAGCAGGGTTCTCAGAGAGCCCCCTTAAATTAGGGTCCCCAGAGAGCCTCCCCCTTGCATCAGGGTCCCCAGAGAGCCCCCCCACTTACATCAGGGTTCTCAGAGAGCCCCCCTTAAATTAGGGTCCCCAGAGAGCCTCCCCCTTGCATCAGGGTCCCCAGAGAGTCCCCCACTTACAGCAGGGTTCTCAGAGAGCCACCCTTAAATTAGGGTCCCCAGAGAGCCCCCCCGCTTACATCAGGGTCCTCAGAGAGCCTCCCCCTTGCATCAGGGTCCCCAGAGAGCCCCCCACTTACATCAGGGTCCCCAGAGAGCTTCCTCTCCCCTTGGGGACCCCTGTAGAGACTCAGGGCTATGGGACCCAGATTCGGGGCTATAGCCCCAAAAGCCACCCCCTAGCAACGCCACTGCCCATCACTATCCTCCTGTAATCAATTATTTTTCACCCATTTCTTTTCCTCTTGTCTCTTAGCCTTTGCGAATTTCCCCTTCTGAACCACCATGAACTCTATACAAATGTAGCGGTGAAATATTACAGGGAGTAACAAAACAGGATCATTATTTTCCACCCAGACCTATACGTCTTAGGATTTTCCCCCCAGAGCTTACAATAATAGGTGATTCCTTCTATTTCAGATGTAACCCCCCCTCCCCCCCAATGTGACGTTCTCTCCATAGCAACCCCGGGACGTATCGCGCAATAATTGGGCATCAGAGGCTTTCGGTTTGGAGACGGCTCCAGATGCTCATTGATTATTCCATATTGCTGTAGAAGGGGAAGGCCGGGGCACGTTATTAATGGTTACCCTGCCCTTTTCTTCAGCTGTAACCTCAGCTATTCCACCCCCCCCCCCTCAGGAGCCAATCAATGATGTCCACCCCTCCCCCTCTCGCTGTCAGCTCACCTGCGTCATTATCGTTTTATCAGGTTCCCCTGTAATGCGGATATTGTTTAATAAATAAGTTATTGGCGAGAAGTCAGGTGATAGATCACATTTTCCAGCTGGAGGTGAACGCGGCGGCGGTAGTAATAAACGCAGTTTAAGGGTCTTCAAGGAGTATTTTTCACAGAATATGAGAATGCCCGGGGGGGGGGGGGGGGGGTCATTTACTGTCTTTATTGGCAGAGCGGTCAGAGGAAAGTGAATCAGACACAATCTGAAACAATGTAACAAATTCTTTTCCCTTTCATGGGGAATCTTGGAACTCTTTTCACATACAGTGCCTTGAAAAAGTATTCATACCCCATGAAACGTTCCACATTTTGTCATGTTACAACCAAAAACCTAAATGGATTTTATTGGGATTTTATGTGATAGACCAACACAAAGGGGCACATACAGTAAAACCTTGGATTGTGAGCATAATTTGTTCCAGAACCATGCTTGTAATCCAAAGCACTTGTGTATCAAAGCGAATTTCCCCATAAGAAATAATGGAAACTCAAATGATTCGTTCCACAACCTTTTATTCATAAATCCTTCAGTTTATAGTCCATATAAAAAGATTCTAGCAATGTGACCAGATTGTGTAACCATAAAATGTCCATCCACACATGGAAGCCTCCTCAAGGGGATTAGAAGGAAAATCCAGCAGGAGCTCCAGAGTATAAAAGAGAAGAGAGGCGCCCCTATAATGCCCCGTACACGCAATCAAACTATCCGGCGGACAATCTGCCGGATTCTCCAGCGGGAGGTCTGCCGGACTTTCTGAACGAGCGCACTTGCACACAAACGACCACGCACAAACGGACTTTCCAAATGAACGGACTTACCCACACACTTACTAAAATCCATTCATTTTGAACATGACTTCAGGTACGATGGGACTAGACAAAGGAAGTCAATGTCGAGAGATTCACACCTTGCGAGCCCCGTCGCCTGGTATGGGTTTTAAGGGTAACCCCCTACACGGAAAAAACGGCATGGGGGTCTCCCCAAAATCCATACCAGACCCTTATCTGAGCACGCAGCCCAGCCGGTCGGTAAAGGGGGTGGGGACGAGCGAGCGCCCCCCCCCCCACCTCTCCTGAGCCGTATGCCCTCATCATGGGGGGGTGGGTGCTTTGGGGAAGGGGGGCACCTTGCGGCCCCCCCACCCTAAAGCACCTTGTCCCCATGTTGATGAGGACAAGGGCCTCTTCCCAACAACCCTGGCCATTGGTTGTCGGGGTCTGCGGGCGGAGGGCTTGTCAGAATCCAGGAGCCCCCTTTAATAAAAAAGAGGGAGAAAATGTCAATAAGAAACACACAATACACAGGTTTTTAAAGTGGTTTATTAGGCAGCTCCGGGGGTCTTCTTCCGACTTCGGGGGTCTTCTTCCGACCTCTCTGTGCTTTCCGGTTCTTCTCGCCGGGGCCCCATCGCTATCTTCTGCTCTTTTGCTAGAAGAGGAGCCCAGCTTTCTCCTTCGCGGTCAGCCTTCAGCCCCCTTTACTCTGATACCCATAACTAAAATCTAGTGGAACCAATTGCCTTCAGAAGTCACCTAATTACAGCAGTCCACCTGTGTGTAATTTAACCACATGCTGACCAGCTGCCGTAGTTGTACTGCGGCAGAATGGCGTGACTGGGCGAAACAACGTTATGTAACGTTGCTTCGCCCTGTGGCCACTAGGGGGCGCACCGACGCAGGTGTGTGCCCCCCGCTTGCCCCCCCCCCCCCCCCGAGTCGATGTGAGTACCCGGTGGTCTCGATCCCCGTCGTGATCCCGCGATTGCCGCTGAGAAATGGAGAACCGGGATCTCTATGTGTAAACACACAGTTTCCGGCACTCTGAGGGGAGAAGAGACAGATCGTCTGTTCATACATGAATGAAGAGCGATCTGTTATCTTCCCTGCACAGTCCCCACCCCCTTCAGTTAAAACACACACTAGGACACACTTAACCCCTTCACTGCCCCCTAGTGTTAACCCTTTCACTGTCAGTGACATTTTTACAGTAATCAGTGCATTTTTAATCGCATTGATCACTGTATTAACGCAAATGGTCCCAAAAAATGTATCAAAATTGTCCGACGTGTCCGCCATAATGTCGCATGTCATGATAAAAATCTCAGATCGCCGCCATTACTAGTAAAAAAAAAAATTATAATAAAAATGCCATAAATCTATCCCCTATATTGTAGACGCTTTTGTGCAAACCAATCAATATACGCTTATTGCAGTTTTTTTTTTTTACCAAAAATATGTAGAAGAATACGTATCGGCCTAAACTGAGGAAAAAAAAGTTTTTGGGGGGATATTTATTATAGCAAAAAGTTAAAAATAATGAGTTTTTTTCAAACTTGTTGCTATTTAAAAAAAAAAAAAAAAAAACGCAAAGGTGATCAAATACCACCAAAAGAAAGCTCTATTTGTGGGGAGCCACGTCACACGACCGCACAATTGTCCGTTAAATCGGCGCAGTACCAAATCGCAAAAAAAACACTCTGGTCTTTGGCCAGCCAAATGGTCCGGGGCTTAAATGGTTAATATACACTTACTGGGATTTTTTTTTTTTTTTTTACCAAAGCAGAATACATTTTGGCATAAAATTTATAAAGAATTTAGATTTTTTAATTAGATATGTTTTATAACAGAAAGTAGAAAATATTGTTTTTTTTTTTTTTTTCAAAATTCTCAGTCATTTTTCATTTATATAATAAAAGATTGAAAAAAAAATTGCAGTGGCGATCAAATACTACCAAAAGAAAGCTCTATTTGTGTGAAAAAAAATAGTATCAATTTAATTTGGGTACAGCGTTGCATGACCACGCAATCGCCAGTCAAAGTAGTGTAGCGCCGAATAGCAAAAAATGCCCAGGTCGCGAAGGGGGTAAAACCTTCCAGAGGTCAAGTAGTTAAATTCGATCGTCTATTTGGACTTCTGCATTTTGCACATCCTAACTGCAGCGTGTTGCTAAATCAACCCGCTTGCTACTGTACATCCGTGCCTGCGAGCTTCCCGACATGTAAAGGTGTTCTACTTTTTTTTTTTTACCTTTTATGTCGCTATCTCCCATGGTAATCTCCAGGTGATACACTTAAATCAATGACTAAGTATAGCACAGACAAAAAAAGAATGCATCACATCCCTGTACTCCAATAATGAGCTGAGATAACCTTTGGTCTGGTGTGGGGGGAATCGATTTCTCTGCGCACTCCAGGACACATGTGTGAAAGGCTATTAAGGGGAAGGGATGAGGAGCCCCCGGCTCACCGATCACACAGGACACTGGCCCGGCTACAGATAACGCTGCAGGATCTTATGTTTGCTGCTTCGCACAGAGCGCATTTGTGATTTCTTATTTTTTTTTCCTTTTGCCATTTGTACTTTCGGTAAAGACTAGGTCACATCTGACCCCTTTCCGGCATTCTCATTCATTTCTCCGTGGCTGGTTCACATCTACGCGCTGCGGTTTAATTTGTTTTTAAAAATCAAGACATGCAGCATTTTCTGCATCTAGACCCCTTTGCTGCATGCATATTAAGGTTACCTTCACATCTGAGCATGCCTGGAACGCACGCTGGACCTAGCTGTCAGTATCTAGCTCCACCTTGTAGTGTTTTTTTTTTTAAGCCTTTTGAAATGCTGGTTAGTGAGATAGCTGCTGCCCAGGGGTGGACTGACCATTGGGCCACTCGGGCACTGCCCGAGGGCCCCGTGCCACTAGGGGGCCCCATCAGGGTTGCCAGCCTCAGTAAAACCAGGGAAAGTATGTAAAAATCTGTGTTTTTTTTACATCTGTCTCTCCAGTACCTTCTCAGTCAATAGAAACATGTCTGTGTATACTGTGTGATTGTATACTGTATGTGTGTGTTTGTGTATACTGTGTGGCCCCATAATGTCTGATTGCCTGGGGGCCCCATAATGTCCTATTGCCCGGGGGCCCCATGATTTGTCAGCCCGCCCCTGCTGCTGCCCCAGCCGGGAGGGACACAGTTAACCTGATCTTCCACACTTTTTTTCTGAGCTCTGCCTCTCTCCCTGTGCTTATAATAAAAGGGGGGTGGGTTCTGCCCAGACACAGAATCTGCATGGTAAGGAAAGACGCGGGCTAGCTACAGCATGTAACCTTGAGCTGCTTACAGAGAAGAGTGGGGAGATTGCTGGGACTTGCAGTCCTCCCCGAAGACACCAGTTCTGGTTTAATGGGCCACAGATCACCAGTCATGATAATAAAAGTGGAGAGGGCTCTGCTCTGTCTGGGAGCCCACAGCCAGCCTTTGGAGGCAATTCTAGAAGAGCTGCTGCTTCTGCCAATCCTGGACTGAACCATCGTGGAACCCCCGGATGGCACTGGTTCTCTCATCACGGACTGGCAGGTGCCAGTCCTCACACAACAATCCCTCCTGGGTTGTGCAACACATGAGACCCCGTTCATCATCTGGACATTAATATTTGAACTTTGCATATACTGTTGTGTTACTAATGTTTTTTACCTGCTTATGCAGTGCATCTGTGACTATTATGTTGGCTGCACCTTCTTGTGCTATGTTTATGTTACTGACTTTTTGGGGTTTGTTACGCAGCCGGGACGGCTTGCATTTTAGGGGGGAGGAATGAAAGCAGATTGAAATGCTGGTTAGTGAGATAGCTGCTGCCCCAGCCGGGAGCGAAACAGTTACCTTGATTTCCCACACTTTTTGCTAAGCTCTGTCTCTCTTCCTGGGCTGATAAAAGGGGTGAGGGCTCTGCCCTGTCCGGGGAGCCCTCAGCCAGCCTTGAAGGCAATTCTAGAAGAACTGCTACCTTCACCGTCCCAGGACCAGTCCATCACGGAGCACTTTAACACCACTGGCTCTCTCTCATCATGGACTCCCAGGTGTCGGCTGGTCCCCACACAAGAACCCCTCCTGGGTTGTGCAACACAGGAGACCCTGTTCATCATCCAGAATTTTATGTTTGAATTCTGCATATACGGTTGTGCTACCTATTGTCCTTTACCTTCTTATGTCATGCATCTATGGCTATTATGTTGGCTGCACCTTCATGCACTATGTTTATGTTGCTGTAATTATGGGGTTTGTTACACAGCTGGGATGGCTTGCATTTTAGGGTGGGAGGAGTAGAAGAAGGTTGAAATGCTAGTTAGTAAGATAGCTGCTGTCCCAGGCAGGAGGGAAAGAGTTAACTTGGTTTCCCTCACTTATTACTGAGCTCCGCCTCTCTCCCTGTGCTGATATTAAAAGGGGTGAGGGCTCTGCCGTGTCCAGGGAGCCCACAGCCAGCCTTTGGAGGCAATTCTAGAAGACCTACTGCCTCTGCCAACCCAGGACTGGGCCATCCTGGAGCCCCCGGATGGCACTGTTTCTCTCATCATGGACCCACAGGTGCCAGTCCTCACACAACAATCCCTCCTGGGTTGTGCAACACAGGAGACCCTGTTCATCATCCAGACTGAGCTCTGCCTCACTCCCTGTGCTGATAATAAACGCGTGGAGTGCTCTACCCAGACACAAAGTCTGCATGGAAAGGAAAGGCACAGACAAGTCACTGCAAGTAACCTTCAGCTGTTTTTAGAGTAGAGAGTAGGGGGATTGCTGGGACTTACAGTCCTCCCCGAAGACACCAGTTCTGGTGTCATGGGCCACAGGTTAACCTCCTTTTGATTTACCAGGCCATTGCTCATTCCCAATCCAAACCGGTGATATTTTACACACTTTCCTGGTATTGGCTGTATTGGTATACCCGAACAGTTCAGATGATTACCCTTTCACTTTGTATAGACACCCGCCAAACCAAACTAGGCTTGACCATGCTGATAGTCTTCACCAAACACATCATAGAGGCCCTGCGAGCTTAAAACATCTGATAACTTCTTTTTGCACAATTGAATGCACAAAAACAGTCAATGGTTTCCAGAGCATTTTGCAAAAATACAGTAAAGTGCCAATAGGTACATTAAAGTTCAAATATAACTTGTCCTGTTGTTGGGTGTTACAAGAAGGGTGCTGCTGTACTCGTGATTGTATTCCAATCTCATATGGTAGTAAATTTTTACTATCCTCCTGTCTAAGGGCCAGAAGAAGGGGGAATCGTAGGTGGATGCACTGTGCCCTACAACCTGCCTTCACTGCTTCTTCTACTCTCCCGTTGAACTCCACACCTTCATTGACCTGCTCCTACCTCAGCTGAGCGACAGAGACGGCACCCCTAAAACAAGGAAGACCTAGGTAACAGAGGACTTCACCGCGCTACAACTATACACAGCAGAACGTACCAAGGAGGCGGATTCTCCAACACAGCTTTAATCAGCTTCTACAGCCAAAGTGCTGCATGTGGACCAATCAATAGGCATCAAGTGATGGATGAGCTCTGTTTTCTTGCTTCCCCTTGAACATCATTGTCTCTATTAGTGATGGCCGAACGGTTCGCCCGGCGGTCGTTTCGCGGCGAATTTCCGACATTCGCGGTCCGCACGTTCGAACGCCTTTTTCCGTCGTTCGCCGCGGCGGACTTACGTGTTTAATGTATACAAGAACTTTAACCTTTGGTGACACGTTTATCATGTGATACAGGACAGCCAATTGAGACATGACAGCACATGGACACTTGTACATTCCCCCTAACCTATAAATACACCCGATCCGGTGGCCATTTTACATTCTTTCTTCTGTTAAGATAGGGACAGGTTCCTGTGTGGAGTAGGGAGAGATAAACCACTAGCTATTTGGTACACAAAAGTTCTTTTCAGGACTGGTATAGGTGTTAGGTGTTGATAGGTTTGCTGTGCTGCTGATTCTTGCAGCAGCCTGAGTGTCTTTTGTTAGTTTAGAGAAAGGGAAAGGACGGTGTATGCTACAGGGACAGCCAGATTAGTCTTTCATCATCATCATCATCATCATCATCATTAGCTGTTACTATCAAGGTCCACAAAAGAGCTGTTCCAGTAACCACTAATCGTTCTCTTTTTTTGCCAATTTGTATAGGGACAGGAAGGAAGCAGTGTTGTCAGGCAGTGAGGGTAATTTTAAAGACTTGCTGTTATTATTAGTTCCACAAAGGTTCTTTTCAGGACTGGTATCAGTGGTACAGTAATAGGCTTGTACATGTATAATATTCTTTCTTCCAAATATAGAAAGGATATTATACTTGACTGCTGCCCTTCTGCTGCAGTCTGCTAAACATTCACAACTCACTTGTTCCACAAAAGTTCTTATAAGGACTGGTAACTTGGTATAGGGTGCTACGGTACATAGGCTTGAGTGCGGTACAGTCTGCTGTTCTGTAAGGACCGCTATCGGTCCACAATAGATAGGGTTGACGTGCACCACTGCTGACCGCTGCCCTATACTGCAGCAGTCCTTCAGCGGTATAGGGACTGACGTACAGTCTGCTAATCACTAACACACAACCTGCTTGTTCCACAAAAGTTCTTATAAGGACTGGTAACTTGGTATAGGGTGCTACGGTACATAGGCTTGAGTGCGGTACAGTCTGCTGTTCTGTAAGGACCGCTATCGGTCCACAATAGATAGGGTTGACGTGCACCACTGCTGACCGCTGCCCTATACTGCAGCAGTCCTTCAGCGGTATAGGGACTGACGTACAGTCTGCTAAACACTAATACACAACCTGCTTGGTCCACAAAAGTTCTTATAAGGACTGGTAACTTGGTATAGGGTGCTACGGTACATAGGCTTGAGTGCGGTACAGTCTGCTGTTCTGTAAGGACCGCTATCGGTCCACAATAGATAGGGTTGACGTGCACCACTGCTGACCGCTGCCCTATACTGCAGCAGTCCTTCAGCGGTATAGGGACTGACGTACAGTCTGCTAAACACTAATACACAACCTGCTTGGTCCACAAAAGTTCTTATAAGGACTGGTAACTTGGTATAGGGTGCTACGGTACATAGGCTTGAGTGCGGTACAGTCTGCTGTTCTGTAAGGACCGCTATCGGTCCACAATAGATAGGGTTGACGTGCACCACTGCTGACCGCTCACCTATACTGCAGCAGTCCTTCAGCGGTATAGGGACTGACGTACAGTCTGCTAATCACTAACACACAACCTGCTTGTTCCACAAAAGTTCTTATAAGGACTGGTAACTTGGTATAGGGTGCTACGGTACATAGGCTTGAGTGCGGTACAGTCTGCTGTTCTGTAAGGACCGCTATCGGTCCACAATAGATAGGGTTGACGTGCACCACTGCTGACCGCTGCCCTATACTGCAGCAGTCCTTCAGCGGTATAGGGACTGACGTACAGTCTGCTAAACACTAACACACAACCTGCTTGGTCCACAAAAGTTCTTATAAGGACTGGTAACTTGGTATAGGGTGCTACGGTACATAGGCTTGAGTGCGGTACAGTCTGCTGTTCTGTAAGGACCGCTATCGGTCCACAATAGATAGGGTTGACGTGCACCACTGCTGACCGCTGCCCTATACTGCAGCAGTCCTTCAGCGGTATAGGGACTGACGTACAGTCTGCTAAACACTAATACACAACCTGCTTGGTCCACAAAAGTTCTTATAAGGACTGGTAACTTGGTATAGGGTGCTACGGTACATAGGCTTGAGTGCGGTACAGTCTGCTGTTCTGTAAGGACCGCTATCGGTCCACAATAGATAGGGTTGACGTGCACCACTGCTGACCGCTCACCTATACTGCAGCAGTCCTTCAGCGGTATAGGGACTGACGTACAGTCTGCTAATCACTAACACACAACCTGCTTGTTCCACAAAAGTTCTTATAAGGACTGGTAACTTGGTATAGGGTGCTACGGTACATAGGCTTGAGTGCGGTACAGTCTGCTGTTCTGTAAGGACCGCTATCGGTCCACAATAGATAGGGTTGACGTGCACCACTGCTGACCGCTGCCCTATACTGCAGCAGTCCTTCAGCGGTATAGGGACTGACGTACAGTCTGCTAAACACTAATACACAACCTGCTTGGTCCACAAAAGTTCTTATAAGGACTGGTAACTTGGTATAGGGTGCTACGGTACATAGGCTTGAGTGCGGTACAGTCTGCTGTTCTGTAAGGACCGCTATCGGTCCACAATAGATAGGGTTGACGTGCACCACTGCTGACCGCTCACCTATACTGCAGCAGTCCTTCAGCGGTATAGGGACTGACGTACAGTCTGCTAATCACTAACACACAACCTGCTTGTTCCACAAAAGTTCTTATAAGGACTGGTAACTTGGTATAGGGTGCTACGGTACATAGGCTTGAGTGCGGTACAGTCTGCTGTTCTGTAAGGACCGCTATCGGTCCACAATAGATAGGGTTGACGTGCACCACTGCTGACCGCTGCCCTATACTGCAGCAGTCCTTCAGCGGTATAGGGACTGACGTACAGTCTGCTAAACACTAATACACAACCTGCTTGGTCCACAAAAGTTCTTATAAGGACTGGTAACTTGGTATAGGGTGCTACGGTACATAGGCTTGAGTGCGGTACAGTCTGCTGTTCTGTAAGGACCGCTATCGGTCCACAATAGATAGGGTTGACGTGCACCACTGCTGACCGCTGCCCTATACTGCAGCAGTCCTTCAGCGGTATAGGGACTGACGTACAGTCTGCTAAACACTAATACACAACCTGCTTGGTCCACAAAAGTTCTTATAAGGACTGGTAACTTGGTATAGGGTGCTACGGTACATAGGCTTGAGTGCGGTACAGTCTGCTGTTCTGTAAGGACCGCTATCGGTCCACAATAGATAGGGTTGACGTGCACCACTGCTGACCGCTGCCCTATACTGCAGCAGTCCTTCAGCGGTATAGGGACTGACGTACAGTCTGCTAAACACTAATACACAACCTGCTTGGTCCACAAAAGTTCTTATAAGGACTGGTAACTTGGTATAGGGTGCTACGGTACATAGGCTTGAGTGCGGTACAGTCTGCTGTTCTGTAAGGACCGCTATCGGTCCACAATAGATAGGGTTGACGTGCACCACTGCTGACCGCTCACCTATACTGCAGCAGTCCTTCAGCGGTATAGGGACTGACGTACAGTCTGCTAATCACTAACACACAACCTGCTTGTTCCACAAAAGTTCTTATAAGGACTGGTAACTTGGTATAGGGTGCTACGGTACATAGGCTTGAGTGCGGTACAGTCTGCTGTTCTGTAAGGACCGCTATCGGTCCACAATAGATAGGGTTGACGTGCACCACTGCTGACCGCTGCCCTATACTGCAGCAGTCCTTCAGCGGTATAGGGACTGACGTACAGTCTGCTAAACACTAATACACAACCTGCTTGGTCCACAAAAGTTCTTATAAGGACTGGTAACTTGGTATAGGGTGCTACGGTACATAGGCTTGAGTGCGGTACAGTCTGCTGTTCTGTAAGGACCGCTATCGGTCCACAATAGATAGGGTTGACGTGCACCACTGCTGACCGCTGCCCTATACTGCAGCAGTCCTTCAGCGGTATAGGGACTGACGTACAGTCTGCTAAACACTAATACACAACCTGCTTGGTCCACAAAAGTTCTTATAAGGACTGGTAACTTGGTATAGGGTGCTACGGTACATAGGCTTGAGTGCGGTACAGTCTGCTGTTCTGTAAGGACCGCTATCGGTCCACAATAGATAGGGTTGACGTGCACCACTGCTGACCGCTGCCCTATACTGCAGCAGTCCTTCAGCGGTATAGGGACTGACGTACAGTCTGCTAAACACTAATACACAACCTGCTTGGTCCACAAAAGTTCTTATAAGGACTGGTAACTTGGTATAGGGTGCTACGGTACATAGGCTTGAGTGCGGTACAGTCTGCTGTTCTGTAAGGACCGCTATCGGTCCACAATAGATAGGGTTGACGTGCACCACTGCTGACCGCTCACCTATACTGCAGCAGTCCTTCAGCGGTATAGGGACTGACGTACAGTCTGCTAATCACTAACACACAACCTGCTTGTTCCACAAAAGTTCTTATAAGGACTGGTAACTTGGTATAGGGTGCTACGGTACATAGGCTTGAGTGCGGTACAGTCTGCTGTTCTGTAAGGACCGCTATCGGTCCACAATAGATAGGGTTGACGTGCACCACTGCTGACCGCTGCCCTATACTGCAGCAGTCCTTCAGCGGTATAGGGACTGACGTACAGTCTGCTAAACACTAATACACAACCTGCTTGGTCCACAAAAGTTCTTATAAGGACTGGTAACTTGGTATAGGGTGCTACGGTACATAGGCTTGAGTGCGGTACAGTCTGCTGTTCTGTAAGGACCGCTATCGGTCCACAATAGATAGGGTTGACGTGCACCACTGCTGACCGCTGCCCTATACTGCAGCAGTCCTTCAGCGGTATAGGGACTGACGTACAGTCTGCTAAACACTAATACACAACCTGCTTGGTCCACAAAAGTTCTTATAAGGACTGGTAACTTGGTATAGGGTGCTACGGTACATAGGCTTGAGTGCGGTACAGTCTGCTGTTCTGTAAGGACCGCTATAGGTCCACAATAGATAGGGTTGACGTGCACCACTGCTGACCGCTCACCTATACTGCAGCAGTCCTTCAGCGGTATAGGGACTAAGAGTTTTGTCACAGGGTCATTTAAAAAATGACATGCAGAGGAAGAGGCAGGCCCTTCCGCAGGGGTGGTAGGGGTAGGGCAGGAGCAACAGGCTTGAGCCAAAGTGGGAAGTTGCAGAAGGTGCGTTCAATTACTTTAAAGGATGCACCAGACTTGGTTGAGTGGCTCGCTCAGCCTTACTCTTCTGCACCCTCCTCATCCTCTCGATCTGCACCCTCTTCTTCACTCTCTGCTATGTGCACCCCCAAAGACACTACCACCAACAACACGACCACCACCACCACCACCACATACCTTCCGCTTGAGTCACTGGAATTATTTTCCGATCCATATCAAGAGGACATTTCTGATGCGCAGCCACTCTTGGTATTGGATCAGGAAGAGGAGGTAGCAACAAGCGCTACTCAGCAGTCTGACGCCAGTACCCAGATCAGCCCAAGGAGGAGGTTGGTCCCCGGTGTTGCTGCCTACTCTACTTATAGCGGTGGGGAAGGTGACGTTGATGATGACGTGTCTAGTGATGTCACGTGGGTGCCCACAAGAGAGGAAGAGGAGGGGAGTTCAGAGGGAGATATGGACCAGCAGATAGGGAGGAGAAGCAGCAATGACTTACATTGCACAGCAGGGACAAAGCAGACTGCAAATGTATCAGGAGCGAGTCATCGACCATGTACGGTCACATCTGGCGCTCCCAGGACACCGGCACATGGCTCCGCAGTGTGGGCTTTTTTTAACGTGTCCGCTGCTGACAATAGCGTTGCCATCTGCAATCTTTGCAGTCAACGCGTTAGTCGCGGTAAGCCCAATACTCACCTAGGGACGACCGCCTTAAGAAGGCACATGAGCAGCCATCACCGAGCCCAGTGGGAGCAACGGAACACACAAAGCCACACTGCAGGCTCTCACCGTCCAGCCTCGTCTTCTACTTCTCCTTCTCCTCTCTCCTCACAATTGTCCTCCACTCCACCTTCCATCACGCCAAGCTCACATTTTTCTGCAAAAAGGCAGGCTTCCGTGGGCCTAATGTTTGAGCGTAAAAAAATGATGACGCCGGATAACCCTCTTGCCCAACGGTTGGCGGCTGGCTTGTCAGAACTCATAGCCCGCCAACTACTGCCATATAAACTGGTGGACTCGGAGGCCTTTCGCAAATTTGTGGCCATTGGAACACCACAATGGAAGGTCCCAGGAAGGAAGTATTTCTCAGAGAAGGGCATCCCAGAGCTATATGGCCATGTTCAGCGGCAAGTGAATGTATCTCTGGCACACAGTGTCGGTGCCAAGATACATCTGACCACAGACACGTGGTCTAGCAAACACGGGCAGGGAAGGTATATCAGTTTTACTGCCCACTGGGTGAACCTTCTGACGGCCGTCAAGCATGTAACCCGTGGCACCCGTGTAGATTTGGTTTTACCGCCACGGATTGCATGCAGGCCTGACTCTTCTTCTCCTCCTCCTACTCCATCCTCCTCCCTCTCCTCCTCAGCTGCCTCCTCCTTTTCCGCTGCTAGCGTCTCTTCCACTGCACCGCCCAAGCTCCCCAGAACCTATTCCACATGCCAGGTGAGACGTTGCCATGCCGTGCTGCGTCTGTTGTGCCTGGAAGCAAAGAGCCACACTGGCCCGGCACTCCTTTCAGCTTTGCGTTCACAGGCAGATGAGTGGCTAACACCGCTCAATTTGACAGTTGGTAAAGTGGTGTGTGACAACGGTGCCAATCTGCTTAGCGCATTGAAACAGGGCAAAATCACGCACGTGCCGTGCATGGCACACGTCTTAAACTTGGTCGTGCAGCGATTCCTTGTCAAATACCCTGGGGTCCAGGACATCTTGCGGCAGGCAAGGAAAATCTCGGCCCATTTCAGAAGATCTTACACGGCCATGGCTCGCCTTGCTGACATTCAGCGGCGACACCATCTGCCGGTCAGACGTCTTATTTGCGATTGCCCGACGCGATGGAACTCAACCTTCTATATGCTTGATAGGCTGCTCCAGCAGAAACGTGCAGTTAACGTCTACCTGTATGAACTCTGCGAAAGAAACGGTTCTGGGGAGCTGGGTTTTTTTTCACCGCGCCAGTGGCTGCTCATGCGCGACACATGCAGACTTCTGCGGCCATTTGAGGAGATCACCAAACTGGTCAGTCGCAGCCATGGCGCCATCAGTGACATGGTACCTTATGCCTTCTTTCTGGAGCGTGCATTGCGTCGTGTCATTGATCAGGCTGTGGAGGAGCAGGAGCGGGAAGATGAGGAAGTCGCAATGCTGGATGAATTCCCAGGGGGGGCTACTCTATCTGAGACAAGTCAACAACAGGAGTCTGATGAGGAGTCAGAGGAGGATGGTGCCGGGGCGGATGAGCAGGAGCAAGAAGAGCATGCTTTAAACCTTTCTGGGATCCCTGTTGTGCGAGGATGGGGAGAGGAGAATGAAGAGGACGACATTATCCTGGATGATGAGCAGGAGCCAGGCCACCACACCGCTTCCACTTTAGTGCAAATGGGGGCCTTCATGCTCCAGTGTTTTAATAGGGACCCCCGTATAAAAAGCATGAGGGTCAAGGACCAGTACTGGGTGGCAACGTACTTAGACCCCCGGTACAAACACAAAATGGCGGAAATGTTACCGCCGTCGCAGAGGGCTGTCAGAATGCAGCACTTCCAGGCCTTGCTTCGAGAAATGCTGCATTCTGCTTTTGCGTGCGCTGGCAGAGGAGCAATTCCCACTCCCAGAGAAGGATTTGCGGGTACCAATCCAACAGCGCCTGCAAGAAGAGGCCGGTTTGAAGATGTGTTGGTGACTTCGGATATGAGGTCATTCTTTCAGCCGACCCATCGACAGGTGTCATCCGGATCCAGCATCAGGGAACGCCTAGACCGTCAGGTGTCCGACTACATTGGGTTAACGGCCGATGTGGACGCTCTGAGGAGTGATGAACCCCTAGACTACTGGGTGGGCAGGCTTGACCTCTGGCCAGAGCTTGCCCAATTTGCAATCGAACTGTTGGCTTGCCCCTCATCCAGTGTCCTGTCCGAAAGGACGTTCAGCGCAGCAGGGGGGATTGTGACCGATAAGCGTACTCGCCTAGCTCACCACAGTGTTAACTACCTCACATTTCTAAAAATGAATGAGGCATGGATCTCGGAGGAATTCAACACATGTGATCAGTAGACCATGTATATGTCTATAAACAATTTTTGGAATCAAGCACACAGACCTTCTTAATTCATTTGGCTCACTTCCCTGACCCAAAAAAGCACACCGTACTATATGCCCCTACCCTCCTCTTTGAAGAGGTTGAGCGGTGTCATATTTCTACTGGGGCTGCTTATTATGAGGGGTTCCCACCATCCCTGTGCTGTGCTGACTTCCTCCTGGGTGTTCTTATTATGAGGGGCTCCCACCATCCCTGTGCTGTGCTGACTTCCTCCTGGGGGTTCTTATTATGAGGGGATCACACCATCCCTGTGCTGTGCTGACTTCCTCCTGGGGCTGCTTACGGTGCTGCTGTCAGCGCTGTATGTCACGGAGCTGCTGTCAGCGCTGTATGTCACGGAGCTGCTGTCAGCGCTGTATGTCACGGAGCTGCTGTCAGCGCTGTATGTCACGGAGCTGCTGTCAGCGCTGTATGTCACGGAGCTGCTGTCAGCGCTGTATGTCACGGAGCTGCTGTCAGCGCTGTATGTCACGGAGCTGCTGTCAGCGCTGTATGTCACGGAGCTGCTGTCAGCGCTGTATGTCACGGAGCTGCTGTCAGCGCTGTATGTCACGGAGCTGCTGTCAGCGCTGTATGTCACGGTGCTGCTGTCAGCGCTGTATGTCACGGAGCTGCTGTCAGCGCTGTATGTCACGGAGCTGCTGTCAGTGCTGTATGTCACGGAGCTGCTGTCAGCGCTGTATGTCACGGAGCTGCTGTCAGCGCTGTATGTCACGGAGCTGCTGTCAGCGCTGTATGTCACGGTGCTGCTGTCAGCGCTGTATGTCACGGAGCTGCTGTCAGCGCTGTATGTCACGGAGCTGCTGTCAGCGCTGTATGTCACGGAGCTGCTGTCAGCGCTGTATGTCACGGAGCTGCTGTCAGCGCTGTATGTCACGGAGCTGCTGTCAGCGCTGTATGTCACGGTGCTGATGTCAGTGCTCTGTATTACGGTGCTGCTGTCAGTGCTCTGTATCTCCTGCACCCTCTTGTTTGCCTACCCTGGTCCCTGACCTTCCCTCTCCTCCATTGCCTTCATTAGCTCCATAGTCCTGAATTGTCAGAACAATTTCCCAAATAAAAAAAAAATGCTTGTAGTTATCGATCCCAAATTCACCTCATACATGTATTATGCTATTGTCCAGGTGGTGGGACTACGTGCTACCCCCTAATAATTACCCCGTGGCCGCAAATTCGACCTAAAGGTTTGCGAAATTCGCCTCCCATTGAAGTCAATGGAGCCCGCGGCGAACGGTCGTTTTCGCGAACGTTTGTGTCCGTTCGCGTTTCGCGTTCGCGAAACGTCCCGTCGGAAGTTCGTCCATCACTAGTCTCTATATCATTTTGCTAGAACATTGCTCATGAAATCTGCTTGGTATAATCAGCTGACTGTATAAAAAAAAAAAAAAAAAAAAAAAAAAAAAAAACACCACAAAATATATATATATATATATATATATATATATATATATATATATATATATATATATATAATATATTTTTTTTATATATTTATATATATATATATATTTATATATATATATATATTTTTATATATATATATATTTATATATATATATATATATATATATATATATATATATATATATATATATATATATATATATATATATATAGATATATATATCTATATATATATCTATATAGATATATATATATATATATATATATACGGTCATGGCTGAAATTGTTGGCACCCCAGAATTTTTTTCAGAAAATCAAGTATTTCTCACAGAAAAGTATTGCAGTATCACATGTTTTGCTATACACATGTTTATTCCCTTTGTGTGTATTGGAACCAAACAAAAAAAGGGAGGAAAAAAAGCAAATTGGACATAATGTCACACAAAACTCCAAAAATGGGCTGGTCAAAATTCTTGGCACCCTTAACTTAATATTTGGTTGCACGCCCTTTGGAAAAAATAACTGAAATCAGTCACTTCCTATAACCATCAATAAGCTTCTTACACCTCTCACCCGGAATTTTGGACCGCTCTTCCTCTGTAAACTGCTCCAGGTCTCTCTTATTGGAAGGGCGCCTTTTCCCAACAGCAGTTTTAAGATCTCTCCACAGGTGTTCAATGGGATTTAGATCTGGACTCATTGATGGCCACTTTAGAACTCTCCAGAGCTTTTTGACATATGCTTGGGGTCATTGTCCTGCTGGAAGAACCAAGATCTTGGACGCAAACCCAGCTTTCTGACACTGGGCTCTACAGTCAGCGCTGTCTTTAACCACTTCAATACCAGGCACTTAAACACCTTCCTGCCCAGACCAATTTTGAGCTTTCAGCGCTGTCGCACTTTGAATGACAATTGCGCGGGCATACAACACTGTACCCAAATGAAATTTTTATCATTTTTTTCCCACAAATAGAGCTTTCTTTTGGTGGTATTTGATCACCTGTACGGTTTTTATTTTTTGCTAAACAAATAAAAAAATACCGAAAATTTTGAAAAAAAAAATGTTTTTTTTGTTTCAGTTTCAAAACTTTGCAAATAAGTATGTTTTCTCCTTCACTGATGGGCACTGATGGGGTTACACTGATGGGCAATGATAAGGCGGCACTGATGGGCACCGATGAGGTGGCACCAATGAAGTGGCACTGATGAGGTGGCATTGATGGACACCGATATGTGGCACTGATAGGCGGCACTGATGGGTGGCACTGATGGGCGACACGGATGGGCACTGATAGGTGGCACAAATTGGCACTGATAGCTGGCATGGATTGGCATGGATGGGCATGGATAGGTGGCACAGGTGGGCATGGGTTAGTCGGCACAGGTGGGCATGGGTAGGCGGCACAGGTGGGCATGGGTAGGCGGCACAGGTGGGTATGGGTAGGCAGCACAGGTGGGCATGGATGGGCACTGATAGGTGGCATGGATGGGCACTGATAGGCGGCACAGATGGGAACTGATAGGCGGCATTGTATTATAATATATTGTACTAATGGATGCCAATCAGTGCCAATCAATAATGCATGCCAATCAGTGATGCCCATTGTGGGCACCGATTGGCATCCATTATGGGCACTGATTGGCATCCATTGTGGCACTGACTGGAATCCCTGGTGGTCTAGGATGGCATACCTTGTCCTGGGCATCCCTGGTGGTCTGGTGGCATCCCTGGTGGTCCAGTGTGGGCATCCTCGGGGGGGGCTGTGCTGATAATCGATCAGCACAGACCCCCCCTGTCAGAGGAGCAGCCGATCGGCTCTCCTCTACTCGCGTCTGACAGACGCGAGTGAGGAAAAGCCGATCACCGGCTTTTCCTACAGTATTTACACTGTGATCAGCCGTGATTGGACACGGCTGATCACGTGGTAAAGAGTCTCCGTCAGAGACTCTTTACCGAGATTGTAGTTGCCGGGTGTCAGACTGACACCCCGCAACAAAGATCGCCGCGATGCACGCCCCCGGGGGCGCGCAGCGGCTCATAATCCTGATCACGTCATATGATGTCCGGTCAGGATTATGAAACCACTTTGCCACCGTCTATTTGTTATAGGGCGGGCGGCAAGTGGTTAATATTGATTGGACCCTGGGCAAAAAATTTCTTGGGCCCCTCCCCCCCATGAAATTTCCCTCTCCACCTGCTCTGAGACATACAATAATTAGCAGCTAGACTTAAAATCACTTTACTGTATCAGATCAGGCAGAAATTGCGATTGGTTGCCAGCAGTTACAGTATCTGCAGGTGAATCATCTGTACACAACAATAGGGCAGAGCTGGGCAGCATTAATACCAGCACTTCACATTGAGATACTGGGACACAGCACAGGACTAAAACCTCAAGGGACAAGGGAATTTAAACTGGGATAGTTGGCAAGTATGAGACAGTTGCTTTGGGCCCCACAACAATTAAAGGGCCCAGGGCAGCTGCCCCTTTTGCCCTGCCTTAAAGACGGCCCTGTCTACAGTGTGACCCAAAATCCTTTGGTAATCCTCAGATTTCATAATGCCTTGCACACATTCAAGGCACCTAATGCCAGAGGCAGCAAAACAACCCCAAAACATCATTGAACCTCCCCCATATTTCCCTGTAGGTACTGTGTTCTTTTTTTTTTGTAGGCCTCATTTCGTTTTCGGTAAACAGAATGATGTGCTTTACCGAAAAGCTCTATCTTGGTCTCATCTGTCCACAAGACGTTTTCCCAGAAGGATTTTGGCTTACTCAAGTACATTTTGGCAAACTGTAGTCTTGCTTTTTTATGTCTCTGTGTCAGCAGTGGGGTCCTCCTGGGTTTCCTGCCATAGCGTTTCATTTCATTTGCTCCCTGAGCCTGTAGGGCAGCTTGAATTTCTTTGGAACTTGTTTGGGGCGGCTTATCCACCATCAAGACTATCCTGTGTTGCAACCTTTCATCAATTTTTCTCTTCCGTCCACCCCCAGAGAGATTAGCTACAGTACCATGGGTTGCAAACCGCTTGATAAAGTTACGCACTGTGGATCTAGACCTCTGGAGATGGACTTGTAACCTTGAGATTGTTGATATTTTTCCACAATTCTCAAGTCCTCAGACAGTTCTCTTCTCCTCTTTCTGTTGTTCATGCTTAAGCCTCATACACACGATCGGACTTTGTACAAACTTTCCCGTGGACTTTTGTACAAAGGCCGTTGGCCGTTAAGGCCCACACACACGATCAGACTTTTTGACAACAAACATGCAAATTAGCTGTTTTGGAGCAACATCCGACCGTGTGTACGCTCCATCGGACAAACTTTTTTGGTTTTCATCTGACTTTTGTTAGCTGTGCGAACAGACAAACTTTCTGGCAACAAAAGTCCGATGGAGCAAAGTCTGATCGTGTGTACAGAAAACCATAGGACTTTTGTACAAAGTACAAACAGGCATGCTCAGAACCAATGCAAAAGATCAGACAACAATACAGAAGTTGACCACAGGTGGCGGTAAAGAGTAGAAAAAACACATGATTTGGTGAAAGTTGGCTGAAAAAGTCCTTCTGTGTGTATGCAATACAAGTTCACGGCCGACGCCCTTTGTACAAAAATAAAGTTTGTACAAAGTCTGATTGTGTGTATGAGGCTTAAGTTTGTATTGCATACACACGATCAGACTTTTTAGGCAACAAACAGGAACGTAGTGACGTTTCAACGTGCTGACAACACTTCAAAAGAGGACATTCAATTACTCCAGCGCCACCTTTGGTCAACTTCTGTATTGTTGTCTGATCTTTTGCATTGGTTCTGAGCATGCGTGTTTGTACTTTGTACAAAAGTCCGATGGTTTTGCGTACACACGATCGGACTTTGCTCCATCGGACTTTGTTTTCAAAAAGTTTAGGCCCGTACACATGATCAGACTTTTTGACAACAAACATGCAAATTAGATGTTTTGGAGCAACATCCGACCGTGTGTACGCTCCATCTGACAAACTTTTTCCGTTTTCATCTGACTTTTGTTGGCTGTGCGAACGGACAAACTTTTTGAAAACATAAGTCCGATGGAGCAAAGTCCCATTTTGTGTACGCAAAGCCATCAGACTTTTGTACAAGGTACAAACACGCATGCTCAGAACCAATGCAAAAGATCAGACTACAATACAGAAGTTGACCAAAGGGTGGCGCCGGAGTAATTGAACGTCCTCTTTTGAAGTGTCGTCAGTACATTGAAACGTCACTACGTTCGTGTTTGTTGCCTAAAAAGTCTGATCATGTGTATGCAATACAAACTTACGGCCAACGCCCTTTGTACAAAAGTCCACGGGAAAGTTTGTACAAAGTCCGATCGTGTGTATAGCCTCATACACACGATAGGACTTTGTACAAACATTCCCTTGGATTTTTGTACAAAGGGCGTCGGCCCTGAACTTGTATTGCATACACACAGCAGGACTTTTTCAGCCAACTTTCACCAAATCACGTGGTTTTTATGCTCTTTACCGCCACCTTTGGTCAACTTCTGTATTGTTGTCTGATCTTTTGCATTAGTTCTGAGCATGCCTGTTTGTACTTTGTACAAAAGTCCTATGGTTTTCTGTACACACGATCAGACTTTGCTCCGTCAGACTTTTGTTGCCAGAAAGTTTGTCCGTTCGCACAGCCAACAAAAGTCCGATGAAAACCAAAAAAGTTTGTCCGATGGAGCGTACACACGGTCGGATGTTGCTCCAAAACAGCTAATTTGCATGTTTGTCAAAAAGTCAGATCGTGTGTACGGGCCTTTAGTGTGGCACACACAGGCACACAATTCAAAGACTTCTCTCCTTTTTATCTGCTTTCAGGTGTGATTTTTCTATTGCCCACACCTGTTACCTGCCCCAGGTGAGTTTAAAGGAGCATCACATGCTTGAAACAATCTT
Organism: Lithobates pipiens; assembly: GCF_037356315.1. NCBI lineage: Eukaryota > Metazoa > Chordata > Amphibia > Anura > Ranidae > Lithobates > Lithobates pipiens. The sequence goes on from NW_027507785.1 coordinate 321,361,798, forward strand.
ATTTATCCACAATTTTGAAAGGGTGCCAAGAATTTTGACCAGCCCATTTTTGGAATTTTGTGTGACATTATGTCCAATTTGCTTTTTTTCCTCCCTTTTTTTGTTTGGTTCCAATACACACAAAGGGAATAAACATGTGTATAGCAAAACACGTGTTACTGCAATACTTTTCTGTGAGAAATACTTGATTTTCTAGAAAAATTTCTGGGGTGCCAACAATTTCGTCCATGACTGTATGCATATATATATATATATATACAGTATCTCACAAAAGTGAGTACACCCCTCACATTTTTGTAAATATTTTATTCTTTCTTTTCATGTGACAACACTGAAGAAATGACACTTGTCTGCAATGTAAAGTAGTGAGTGTACAGCTTGTATAACAGTGTAAATTTGCCGTCCCCTCAAAATAACTCAACACACAGCCATTAATGTCTAAACCGCTTGCAAATGAAGTGAATACACCCCTAAGTGAAAATGTCCAAATTGGGCCCAATTAGCCATTTTCCCTCCCCGATGTCACGTGACTCTGTAGTGTTACAAGGTCTCAGGTGTGAATGGGGAGCAGGTGTGTTAAATTTGGTGTTATCGCTCTCACTCTCTCATACTGGTCACTGGAAGTTCAACATGGCACCTCATGGCAAAGAACTCTCTGAGGATCTGAAAAAAAAAGAATTGTTGCTCTAAATAAAGATGTCCTAGGCTATAAGAAGATTGCCAAGACCCTGAACCTGATCTGCAGCACGGGGCCAAGACCATACAGCGGTATAACAGGACAGGTTCCACTCAGAACAGGCCTCGCCATGATCATCCAAAGAAGTTGATGTCACGTGCTCAGCGTCATATCCAGAGGTTGTCGTTGGGAAATAGACGTATGAGTGCTGTCAGCATTGCTACAGAGGTTGAAGGGGTGGGGGGGTCTGCCTGTCAGTGCTCAGACCATACGCCGCACACTGCATCAAAGCGATCTGCTTGGCTGTCATCTCAGAAGTAATCCTCTTAAGGTGCTGCACAAGGAAGCCCGCAAACAGTTTGCTAAAGACAAGCAGACTGAGAAAAAAGACCAACAATTTTGAAAACAAAAAGTTTTTCTTTGTTTTTTGTTATAAAATTTTGCAAATAAACAATCTTTCTTCATAAATTTAGGCCAAAATGTGTTCTTCTACCCAAATCAGTGTATATTATTTAGTCTGTAGGAAAGTTAAAAAGTCCACAAACTATGGTATACAGTAACTTTAAACCCGTAAACCTGTAAAGGCTTTTAAAGCGCCCCCCTATGGAGATTTTTAGGTACTGTCGCTTGGCGCCGTTCCAGGCGCGTACGCAATTTTAAAGCGTGACATGTTAGGTATCGATTTACTCGGCATAACATCATCTTTTGTATTTTATCAAAGAAATTGGTATATTATTGTGTCTGTTAAACCACTCTTTCAACTCAACAAACCGCTTTTTCAAGAGATGGTAAACATTCATAAAAAGTTCTCTGACTAACACAAAAATAACACAAAATTTAAATACTCTGAGTGGTATAATAAAGCCTTCCTCTCGAATTCACTGGGCTGGTTAGAACTGAGATAAATTAATCTACAATATGCCCCTAGCCCTCTGCAAATCCCTTCAGAAATGATCCCATTGCTCCACATAGCCTCTGGACTGAAATTACACTTTCTTACACATAGGCACAACAGTTTCAATCATTACTTTTCCTTCCCTTTTATTTTTACATTTTTTGTTCTTTATTTTTATATTTTTTGCTTTTATTTTATTCCTATTTTATATCTAATTTTATTATACTTCTGTTCATCATACTCTAAAATACTCTAAATGCCTCAGTTATGCCGCGTACACACGACCGGACTTTTCCAGGGACGAGGTCCGACGGACTTTCGGCAGAGTTCCGACGGACTTTCCGAATGAATGAACTTGGCCACACACAATCACACCAAAGTCCGACGGATTCGAACGTGATGACGTACGACCGGATTAGAATAAGGAAGTTCATAGCCAGTAGCCAATAGCTGCCCTAGCGTCGTTTTTTGTCCGTCGGACTAGCATACACACGAACGGATTTCTCGGTCCGGCGGAAAAATTTAAAACATGTTCTATTTCTAAAGTCCGCCGGATTTATGGCAAGCAAAGGTCCGATGGAGCCCACACACGATCGAATTGTCTGACGGACTCGTTCCGTTGGACCTTTGCTGTCAAAAAGTCCGGTCGTGTGTACGCGGCATTATAATGGGTTTTTTGACAAGGAATATAGAATTGTAATGCCCTGTACACACGATCGGACATCCCGACGACAAAATCCGTCTGATTTTTGCCCAAACTTGTCTTGCATACACACGGTCGCGCAAAGTTGTTGGAAAAATGCGATCGTTCAGAACGCGGTGACATAGAACACGTACGACGGGACTATAAAGAGGGCAGTAGCCAATAGCTTTTGTCTCGTAATTCATTCTGAGCATGTGCGGCACTTTGTCCGTCGGAATTGTCTACAGACGATTGGAATTGAAACGGTCGGATTTTGTTGTCGGAAAATTTTAGATCCAGGATTTTCCGACAACAAGATCCGATCGCACATTTTCCGTCGGAAAGTCCGACCGTGTGTACAGGGGCATGAAAACGTTAAAGTGTAAAATGGTCCTTGCTTTACAATTACATTAAGAGTACAAATAATTATTATTATTATCAGATGAACTGCACTTACTGTATATGTATATGTGTTATTTGACACATTTTGTATGATAACCTCTTGTTTGCACAAATTATCCAGAAAACAACTTATGAAGAAAAAGTTTATTTTTTTTCCCCAAAAATGTGCAATTTAAAAAAATGCTGCGCATATACCATGTGATATAAAAAAAAATTGCAACGCCCATCATTTTATTCTCCAGGGTCTCTGTTTCAAAAATGATACAACGTTTGGGGGTTGTATGTATGTTTACGGGACATACATGATACCGTGCCAAATTATTACTGGATAACCCTCTTTATCGTCAGTCTTTCTATCTATACATCTATATATAATTATTTATAATATAATGATACTGTGGTGAAACCGCTATGAGTTTATTTACCTTATTTTACGCAATTACTAAATGACTGCTATTGGGTGTTGATTGCAGGCGCAGTCTCCTCCATCCCTCCAGGGGCGTGAATAATGTGGCTCCTTGTAAGTCCTTCGGGGTGGTCTTCCTTCCTCCCTGGGGAGACGGGGGCGAACATCAGAGACCTCTCGGACTCCATAAGCGGCTTTTAGAATCTTGGGTGATAGGAATACCCATTCCACTCTTGAGCGGTAAATATACCACCATTGGCTCACCTAAACGTTATCTACATTGACATGTTTTTTTAACTTTGAATTCATGTAAATTCTTCCAGATCCAACTGTCCCCCTGAAGAGACCATATGCTGGTCGAAACGCGTCGGGACTCAATTACTATACAATACTATGTAATACAACAATGTGTAACTATACATGTTTGTTTTATTGGGTTGTGGAATATGTAATGTGTATTCTTTGAACCAGATGATATACTGTATACATTGTATTGAACCACACTATGACATTGGACATTTTTTGAATAAATCAATCTCTTTATACACAACTATGATAAAGGTACTTGACTTTGCTATCCCACTGCCAAAAAGCCCCATCAGGGAAATCTTTTTTCTTTTTGTACGTTTGGGGGCCGTTACTAAATTTTCTTGCAAAAAATAAAAAATTTTTTTTTTACATATATGTGATAAGTGTCAGAACTGGCCTGGAAAACAAGTAGTTAAATGTAGAAAAAAAAAAAAAAATGAAAGAAAAAATATTATCATTGCAAAACACATACGTATATTATCTTTGTTACTGATAAAAATGTTGCTGTCTGTAAGCACTTATGGTAAGACAGTACAGCTGAAATAAAGAGATAAGTTTAATAAGTTCCACTATTGTAATTCCAACATTGTAGTAACGCTGATGATCCACAACAAGGCCCAACACATTCCCAGTTGGCTCCCGTTGGAACGGATGTGATAAACAACTGCTGCCTGACCCCCATCAATGGCGGCCAGATTATTCCTGGGATCACCTCAATGCCGAATTCCTCTACTTACAGCTATTGATGGCACACATAGCAAGGAAGGTGCCATTCACACTCATACACTCCATCACCATTGCCGTAGTGCAGCGCCGGTGTCTTGTCGAATACTGTCCCCCGTCGGATAGTGTCCGCCCTGTACTGCGCTTGCGCAGTACAGAGGACAAGGAGACGCCGAAGGTCTCCCATGATAAACGGCGCCTGCGCACTGAGTCGAGGTTGAAGCCCCACCATCCAAGTGGACATAGAGTTAGAATAAAAAATTGGCAAGCGAAGCGAGGCCGTGCCCGAAGCGTGACGAGCCCGGGAGGGGCCCTCTTACCAAGTGCTGTTTAACATCATCTACTGTATGTCCACTTGCATGGTGGGGCTCGAACCTGGACTCAGGGCACAAGGTACTGTTAAGTGCGCAGGCGCCGTTCATCTTCGGAGACTTTCGGCGTCTCCTTGTCCTCTGTACTGCGCAAGCGCTGCGCCTGTGCAGAACGGGGCGGACACTATCCGATGGGGGGACAGTTCTCGGCAGAACGCCGGATCAGCCTTACAGTAAAGAACCTGTTTTTATAAAACTAGACGCTCTTCATTGTCATTAGCAGACAGGCATGCACTGGCCATTGGGACTACCGGGAGTTTCCCGGTGGGCCGATGGCTCAGTGGGACACTCTGATGTAAGGGGGTGCTGATGGGACACTCTGATGTAAGGGGGTTGGTGATGGGACACTCTGGTGTAAGGGAGTGCTAATGGGACACTCTGATGTAAGGGGGTGCTGATGGGACACTCTGATGTAAGAGGGTGCTGATGGGACACTCTGGTGTAAGGGGGTGCTGATGGGACACTCTGGTGTAAGGGAGTGCTGATGGGACACTCTGGTGTAAGGGAGTGCTGATGGGACACTCTGGTGTAAGGGGGTGCTGATGGGACACTCTGATGTAAGGGGAGTGCTGATGGGACACTCTGGTGTAAGGGAGTGCTGATGGGACACTCTGGTGTAAGGGAGTGCTGATGGGACACTCTGGTGTAAGGGAGTGCTGATGGGACACTCTGGTGTAAGGGAGTGCTGATGGGACACTCTGGTGTAAGGGGGTGCTGATGGGACACTCTGGTGTAAGGGAGTGCTGATGGGACACTCTGGTGTAAGGGAGTGCTGATGGGACACTCTGGTGTAAGGGAGTGCTGATGGGACACTCTGATGTAAGGGAGTGCTGATGGGACACTCTGATGTAAGGGGGTGCTGATGGGACACTCTGGTGTAATGGAGTGCTGATGGGACACTCTGGTGTAAAGGAGTGCTGATGGGACACTCTGATGTAAGGGAGTGCTGATGGGACACTCTGATGTAAGGGGAGTGCTGATGGGACACTCTGATGTAAGGGAGTGCTGATGGGACACTCAAAATGTAAGTGGGCCGGTCTGGATGAAGTCCAGGGCCAAATTTCTGTCCCAGTCCAGCCCTGTTAGCAGAGTCCAGACAGAGAAGTCCAGGGGTACCGGAGCACAGAAAGCATGGACGCCATGTGTAGTAGTGGGTGACTGTTATCCGCAGGGCCATTCAAGAGGTGAGGGGAATCATTACACACATTTTCTGCTGATATTCTTCACACCTCTGAAGGCCACACCAATACCTTCATGGTGCACAACTAGCCTAACTAAACATTCCGACGGAATCTCCGACCGTGCGTACAAGGCCTTAGATTATCCCAGATTATCCCGGTCCCTGCAAAATCATCCACCTCTAGCCAGGTACTTGGCTGAAATTAGAGGGCAGAGCTGTTCGCTTTGACCGAAAGACTCACTCTCCGACCAAACGAAAAAAGTCCTTCCGCATTCGCTAGTGGCGTGCGTCTGAAGGCCTGGAACGCACGCCACTAGTGAATGCGGAAGGACCTTTTCGTTTGGTCGGAGAGTGAGTCTTTTGGTCAAAGCGAGCAGCCCCAGTGCCAGGTCAGGCACACAACCATGTAAGGAGCCTTTTGGCTGTCTGTTTTTACATTTATTTTTTATTAAAGTCAGTATTACGCTATGGATCTTTTTGTATCATTTTTTCATATCTGCCGCCTGAGTCTGTGAAGGGGGACATATCACCTACTATCATTTCCATCAGTATCCATATGAGCAGGCATTATCCTGTACAGGCGTTGTTTGACTTACTTTTTAACCACTTCAATACCGGGCACTTAAACACCTTCCTGCCCAGACCAATTTTGAGCTTTCAGCGCTGTCGCACTTTGAATGACAATTGCGCGGTCATGCTACACTGTACCCAAATGAAATTTTTATATTTTTTTCCCCACAAATAGAGCTTTCTTTTGGTGGAATTTGATCACCTCTACGGTTTTTATTTTTTACGCTACAAAAAAAAAGTATCGAAAATTTTGAAAAAAAAAAATGTTTTTTTTTGTTTCAGTTTCAAAACTTTGTAAATAAGTACGTTTTCTCCTTCACTGATGGGCACTAATGGGGCTACACTGATGGGCACTGATAAGGCGGCACTGATGGGCACCAATGATGTGGCACCAATGAAGTGGCACTGATGAGGTGGCATTGATGGACACTGATATGTGGCACTGATAGGTGGCACTGATGGGTGGCACTGATGGGCGACACGGATGGGCACTGATAGGTGGCACAAATTGGCACTGATAGCTGGCACGGTTTGGCATGGATGGGCGGCACAGATGGGCATGGATAGGCGGCACAGATGGGCATGGATAGGCGGCACAGATAGGTGGCACGGGTGGGCACTGATAGGCAGCACAGGTGGGCACTGATAGGCGGCATTGTATTATGTTATACTGTACTAATGGATGCCAATCAGTGCCAAACAATAATGCATGCCAATCAGTGATGCCCATTGTGGCCACTGATTGGCATCCATTATGGGCACTGATTGGCATCCATTGTGGCACTGACTGGCATCCCTGGTGGTCTAGGGAGGATTACCTTTTGCTGGGCATCCCTGGTGGTCTGGTGGCGTCCCTGGTGGTCCAGTGTGGGCATCCTCGGGGGGGCTGTGCTGATAATCGATCAGCACAGACCCCCCTTGTCAGAGGAGCAGCCGATCGGCTCTCCTCTACTCGCGTCTGACAGATGCGAGTGAGGAAAAGCCGATCACCGACTCTTCCTATTTACACTGTGATCAGCCGTGATTGGACACGGCTGATCATGTGGTAAAGAGTCTCCGTCGGAGACTCTTTACCGAGATCGTAGTTGCCAGGTGTCAGACTGACACCCCGCAACAACGATCGCCGCGATGCGCGCCCCCGGGGGCGCGCAGCGGCTCATAATCCTGATCACGTCATATGACGTCCGATCAGGATTATGCAACCACTTTGCCACCGTCAATTGCCTATAGGGCGGGCGGCAAGTGGTTAATTAAAGTGGTCAAACGAATCTGGTAAGCAGTTTGGACTTGCATCTTCACAACTGGTGTATTGTATGCTGCGTGTTTGGTGGAGGGAGTCGCAAGCCTTTCCGATTTGCTGCTATATCACGATTAATATTTGTTTCCACACTTGGATCTGCAGAATTACTGATGTAGAGACACGTTATTGGGACTTTATTGTTTATTGGTGGTTCGCCAATGTTCAGCATATTTTATTTATTGATTTCTTTATGTATTGATTTTTTATTTGTTTTTTTCTGTACTTGTTGATTAGATTATTGTACTCAGCATTTTTTACTAATGCCACTCTTATTGATAAGGGTGGATTCATTTTTCACATTTTAGACTTTTTCAGAGCGCCCCTTAATTACTGTTATTATCCATTAGGCCGGGTTCACACTGCTGCGGGGGGAGATCCGGATGTGATTCACACCGCACTGCAGTGCAAATCACATCCGATCTCCGTAGCGATGCGAGTTCACCCATACAGATAGTATGGCTGAATTCGCATCGCTCCCGCTGCAAACTCGCACGGGACCCTTTTTTTGGTCCGCAACAGAATCGGATCGCATGGGTGTTCACACCATGCGATCCGATTCCTGTGCGAGTCTGCAGATCGCACTGCGATATGCGAACTGATCTGGGGGTGTCATTAACATTTCATTGACACTCCCAGCCGTTCGCATAGGGCAGTGTGAACTGCCGGCGGGAGTCATGCGATGCGGGAAAACGCCGCGGATTCGCGGCGTTCCCGCATCGCTGTGGTGTGAACCCGGCCTTAAGGTGTTTTTTTTTTTCACTTTTCTAGGGAACAGCTTTTTTTGCTTTTTGTTTTTTTTACATGGCGCGGAATTTGCGCAGTTGAGTTTCAACTGTTTTTTTCATAGTGACATAATATCATAAAAATATAAAAGTCTATAGAGGTGAATCCATGCAAAAAAAATAAATAAATAAAGTGATTATAAATAAATATATAAATAAATAAATAAATAAATAAAGTGATTATAAATAAATAAATAAATAAAAGTCTTTGGTGAGTGTAAACCCAGAAGAGGAATTGATGACAGATTCTTCCCTTCAAAAAAAAACCGTACATAAAAAAGGCACACAGTGATTCCAAGTGAGATCCACCACCACATGCGTCCACGATTTGGAGGATTACCAAATCGCAAGCACAAAAAAGCATGTCAGAGGAAGGTAACCAATGGATGCCAATCACAGAGCTCAGTCCCAGAATCAGATAGATACTTCTAAGGGTCCAGAGTCCAGCAAACACGGAGGATACCTCAGCGGGCTCTCATATAACAGATTATTTTCGGGGTAAGTATCATACAGCCCAGAAAAGAGAAGCCATCTATAGTGAAATACAGTTTACATTTTATTAAAATGTAAAAAGTAACACACTTACAATTTTCCAGAAAGAAACACACATCAGTTAGCCGGCTGGCTGTATGTGGAGGCCCGTCCACTAAGACTCTGTACGCGGTGACGTCAGCACGCCAAACTCCTCCCGACGCACGTTTCGTCAAAAAAATGACATCGTCTGGGGAAGCATGGGGAAAACATAGCAATATAAATAATAATATAACATACAAAAAAAAAAAAATATTATACTCTTCTATTCATCTACCATACGTTTAATAATTGCTTAATAACAGTTCCCCCCCCCCTTTTTATTTTAGCGAAATATACTATGCAATGTTGGCCTCTTGGAGAATCGGGGAGGGGGGGGGGGTACAAAATGTGACCGTGGCTCGCTGTGAATTGCATGATCACAGATCTCCGAACCATCATGCACAATACAAGCCTCATCTTCCCCCGATCGGGAGGCGGCTGTTTCACAAATTATCTCTAATTAATGACATTTTTCACAGATTCTGTAGCACTCATTTATTTCCCGCTTTCATGCATGTTCCCAAAGCTGTTACATGAAATGAAAACTGTTTAAAAGAGATTTAAGTGACAAGAGAGTCACACATCAGGAGTTTCATGTCCCTGGGGGGGGGGGGAATCGCAGTTTGGGGTCTTTCTGCGTCATCGGTTGGGGAAGAGAGTGGAGCGTATTTTATGACCTCACTGATCAGATCCCTCATAGGAGAACACAGATCTCACATGTCTGATACATTGTATTCTATGCAAAGGATTGGATGATAATGATGGGGAAAGCGACAGTTCACAGCATAGAAACGTGGTCCGGATGTGTTCTAGATGCTTTTCTACATAAAGCATTTTTTAATGCGTTTGATGTATTCCATTGCATCCACCTCACCTTAAGTCCCGGTTCACACTGGCTGGTGCAATGCGGGGAAACTCTGCGATTCAGTGCCGGTTCCCGGAAACTGAATCGCACACCGGATCTGCGAACCGCTGGGGGGGCTGTCAATGTAAAATTAATGACACCCCACAGATTGAAGTGCGAACTGTCAAACGGTGCCGGAATCGGATCACATAGGTGTGAACACCCATGCGATCCAATCAGGGCTGAGATAAGGGGTGGGGAGACGGGTTGGCTTCCCCTGGGCACTGTGTGATGGGGGGGGGGGTGCCATAAGGAGATTGGAGGGGAGAGGATTTGTGTTGGAAGGGGGAATTTGAGGGGTGAGTATTGCCCAGGGCAGCCTCCCTCCTGCCCACCCCTTGTCCCCGCCCTGCCTGTCAGCACATGTGCAGTGCAGAAGATCTAGATTGGCTCCTAGCACAACTCCTCCTTGTACTTATGTATAGGGGACTGCAGGGAGCGGATATTATCAACACAGAAGTGGGTACTTACTGTCACCGGCCACTTTATTAGGTCCCCCTTGCTAGTCCTGGGTTGGACCCCCTTTTGCCTTCATTCTTGATGGCATAGATTCTACAAGGTGTTGGAAATGTTCCTCAGAGATTTTGCTCCATAGTGACATGATAACATCACGCAGTTGCTGCAGATTTGTCAGCTGTACATCCATGATGCCAATCTCACATTCCACCCCATCCCAAAGGTGCTCTATTGGATGAGATCTGGTGAGTGTGGAGGCCATTGGAGGACAGGGACCTGATTGCTCATTGGTGAGATGATTGGAGGTTTGTGACATGGTGCATTATCCTGCTGGAAGGAGCCAATACCAAAATACAGGAGTCTCTGAAAACATGGGGTGTGGCTGTTTCAAGATGCCCAATAAAGAGGCACTTGGAGAAAGATGGGCTGCATGGTCGAGAGAAGAAAGTCATTACTACGCAAATACCACAAAGTATCCCACTTACAATACGCCAAACAGCACAGAGACAAGCCTCAAACCTTCTGGCACAAAGTCATTTGGAGTGATGAGACCAAAAATTGGGCTTTTTGGCCACAACCATAAACACTACATTTAGAGAGGAGTCAACAAGGCCTACGATGAAAGGTCCACCATCCCTACTGTGAAACACGGAGGTGGATCGCTGATGTTTTGGGGATGTGTGAGCTACAAAGTCACAGGAAATTTAGCCAAAATTGATGGCAAGATGAATGCAGAATGTTATCAAAAAATACTGGAGGAACATTTTCATTCATCAGCCAAGAAGCTGCGCATGGGATGGACTTGGACATTCCAACATGACAATGATCCAAAACACAAGGCCAAGTCGACCTGTCATTGGCTACAGCAGAAAAAAGTGAAGGTTCTGGAGTGGCCATCTCAGTCTCCTGACCTCAATATCATTGAGCCACTCTGGGGATATCTTAGACGTGCCGTTCATGGAAGACAGACCAAGAATTTACAGGAACTGGAGGCTTTGTGCCAAGAGGAATGGGCAGCTTTACCATCTGAGAAGATAAAGAGCCTCATCCACAAATACCACAAAAGACTTCAAGCTGTCATTGATGATAAAGGGGGCAATACACGGTATTAAGAACTGGGGTATGTAAACTTTTGATCAGTGTCATTTGGGTAGTTTCTGTTGCCATTAAGATTAAAAAAGAGTAAACACAGATGATTGATCATAAATGGCTTCAGCCAAACACTAACCATGAGTGAGAGAAAATTCTCTGCAGCTATTACCTTTTGTACCACCACCCCCTCCCTTTAGACTGTAAGCTCTATGAGCCGGGCCCTCCTGTACCTTTTGTATTGTACTGTAACTGTGTTGTCCCCCCCTATACATTGTAAAGCGCTGTGTAAACTGTTGGCGCTATATAAATCATGAATAATAATAATAATAAAAAATAATAATAAAATAATAATAATCATTCATATTCTCTGCAAAATGGCCAAGAAATCATAAATTCTGCCAGGGTAAACTTATGAGCACAAATATATATATATATATATACAGTGCCTTGCGAAAGTATTCGGCCCCCTTGAACTTTTCAACCTTTTGCCACATTTCAGACTCCAAACATAAAGATATAAAATTTAAATTTTTTGTGAAGAATCACCAACAAGTGGGACACAATTGTGAAGTGGAATGAAATCTATTGGATATTTTAAACTTTTTTAGCAAATAAAAAACTGAAAAGTGGTGCGTGCAAAATTATTCGGCCCCTTTACTTTCAGTGCAGCAAACTCACTCCAGAAGTTCAGCGAGGATCTCTGAATGATCCAATGTTGTCCTAAATGACTGATGGTGATAAATAGAATCCCCCTGTGTGTAATCAAGTCTCTGTATAAATGCACCTGCTCGGTGATAGTCTCAGGGTTCTGTTGAAAGCGCAGAGAGCATCATGAAGACCAAGGAACATACCAGGCAGGTCCGTAATACTGTTGTGGAGAAGTTTAAAGCCGGATTTGGATACAAAAAGATTTCCCAAGCTTTAAACATCCCAAGGAGCACTGTGCAAGCGATCATTTTGAAATGGAAGGAGTATTAGACCACTGCAAATCTACCAAGACCTGGCCGTCCCTCTAAACTTTCAGCTCAGACAAGCAGAAGACTGATCAGAGATGCAGCCAAGAGGCCCATGATCACTCTGGATGAACTGCAGAGAACTACAGCTGAGGTGGGAGAGTCTGTCCATAGGACAACAATCAGTCGTACACTGCACAAATCTGGCCTTTATGGAAGAGTGGCAAGAAGAAAGCCATTTCTCAAAGATATCCATAAAAAGTCTCGTCTAAAGTTTGCCACAAGCCACCTGGGAGACACACCAAACATGTGGAAGAAGGTGCTCTGGTCAGATGAAACCAAAATCCAACTTTTTGCCCACAATGCAAAACGATATGTTTGGCGTAAAAGCAACACAGCTCATCACCCTCAACACACCATCCCCACTGTCACACATGGTGGTGGCAGCATCATGGTTTGGGCCTGCTTTTCTTCAGCAGGGACAGGGAAGATGGTTAAAATTGAGGGGAAGATGGATGCAGCCAAATACAGGACCATTCTGGATGAAAACCTGTTGGAGTCTGCAAAAGACCTGAAACTGGGACGGAGATTTATCTTCCAACAAGACAATGATCCCAAACATACAGCAAAATCTACAAAGGAATGGTTCACAAATAAACGTATCCAGGTGTTAGAATGGCCAAGTCAAAGTCCAGACCTGAATCCAATCGAGAATCTGTGGAAAGAGCTGAAAACTGCTGTTCACAAACGCTCTCCATCCAACCTCACTGAGCTCCAGCTGTTTTGCAAGGAAGAATGGGCAAGAATTTCAGTCTCTCGATGTGCAAAACTGATAGAGACATACCCCAAGCGACTTGCAGCTGTAATCGCAGCAAAAGGGGGCTCTACAAAGTATTAACGCAAGGGGGCCGAATCATTTTGCACGCCCCACTTTTCATTTTTTTATTAGTTAAAAAAGTTTCAAAAATCCAATAGATTTCGTTCCACTTCACAATTGTGTCCCACTTGTTGGTGATTCTTCACAAAAAATAAACATTTTATATCTTTATGTTTGAAGCCTGAAATGTGGCAAAAGGTTGAAAAGTTCAAGGGGGCTGAATACTTTCGCAAGGCACTGTATATATATATATATATATATATATATATATATATTATATATATATATATATATATATATATATATTATATATATATATATATATATATAAATAAAATATAAATATAGAGCATATAATACCAGAAATTAAAAATTTTCTATTTTGTGTTTGTGTGCACTAGAATTCACTTTGTGTCTTTTTTCCTAAACCTTTTTTCGTTTGATAAATGAGTGGGCAAATATGGTGTGACATAAAAAAGTGCAACAGCCACCATTTTATTCTCCAGGGGCTCTGCTATCAGAAAATATATGTGGTTGGGGGTTCTAAGTAATTTGCTGCAGTTTCCCAGGTACGCTCAGGCTTGAAATATCGGGTATCTATTCATGCCGTGTACACACGACGGGACTTTTTCGACGGCCTAGGTCCGACAGTCTTCCCGACGGACTTTCGGCGGAGTTCCAACGGACTTTCCGAATGAACGGATTTGGCCACACACAATCACACCAAAGTCCGATGGATTCGGCCATGATGACGGACGACCGGACTAGAATAAGGAAGTTCATAGCCAGTAGCCAATAGCTGCCCTAGCGTCGGTTTTTGTCCATCAGACTAGCACACAGACGAACAGATTTCTCAGTCCGGCGGAGTTCCGGTGGGAAAATTTAAAACATGTTCTATTTCTAAAGTCCGCCGGATTTTTGACAAGCAAAGGTCAGATGGAGCCCACACACGATCGAATTATCCGACGGACTCAGTCGTGTGTACGCGGCATTACTCATCAGCTTTTTATTTTACCAAGAAATTGGGTAATGTTACTTTTTTGTTTTTACAAATAATGTGTATGTGCACTAATATCACGTGAGATAAAAAAAATGACAACTACAACCATTTTATTCTCCAGGGTCTCTGCTTTCAGAAAATATATCATGTTTGGGCGTTTTTTTTTACTAATCTTCAGGCCTAAAGGGTGAATTTTTTATTGTGTGCAAGAAAGAAAAAGAATGTTTGGACGAGCGGTTAAGGTGATTTGAAGAGCAGGGCTCGGGCGCCGTTTGACGCTGATCTTCACCATACAGCAATGATGAATCAATCATTTTGTCCTGACTGTGAAATGGTTTTTGTCTATTTTAGAAAACGATTACAGAACAAAGTTCCCTCTGAGCGGTGAGCACTGCGAACCAAGAAATAAAATGCTGGTAAAACTGAACTTCCCCCCCAAGAAAGACGAGCGATATTCCCAGATACATCCCCCGCCAGCAGATTTATTCATCCATTTATTACAGGTATTTATTCTACCAATCTCCATAGTGCTTTACACAGGGATTTATTTTTAGTGAAGAGGTGCAGGTACTCCCCCTTCCTCCAAGGTACCCCTTGTCTCCACCCCCTACCTACCTCCGAGCAGCATCCCTTGTCTCCACCCCTATCTACCTCCGAGCAGCATCCCTTGTCTCCACCCCCTACCTACCTCCGATCAGCATCCCTTGTGTCCACCCCCTACCTACCTCCGAGCAGCATCCCTTGTGTCCACCCCCTACCTACCTCCGATCAGCATCCCTTGTGTCCACCCCCTACCTACCTCCGATCAGCATCCCTTGTGTCCACCCCCTACCTACCTCCGATCAGCATCCCTTGTCTCCACCCCCTACCTACCTCCGATCAGCATCCCTTGTGTCCACCCCCTACCTACCTCCGATCAGCATCCCTTGTGTCCACCCCCTACCTACCTCCGATCAGCATCCCTTGTCTCCACCCCCTACCTACCTCCAATCAGCATCCCTTGTCTCCACCCCCTACCTACCTCCGAGCAGCATCCCTTGTCTCCACCCCCTACCTACCTCCGATCAGCATCCCTTGTGTCCACCCCCTACCTACCTCCAATCAGCATCCCTTGTCTCCACCCCCTACCTACCTCCGAGCAGCATCCCTAGTCTCCACCCCCTACCTACCTCCGATCAGCATCCCTTGTCTCCACCCCCTACCTACCTCCGATCAGCATCCCTTGTCTCCACCCCTATCTACCTCTGAGCAGCATCCATTGTCTCCACCCCTATCTACCTCTGAGCAACATCCCTTGTCTCAACCCCCTACCTACCTCTGAGCAGCATCCCTTGTCTCCACCCCTATCTACCTCTGATCAGCATCCCTTGTCTCCACCCCCTACCTACTTCCGATCAGCATCCCTTGTCTCCACCCCCTACCTACTTCCGATCAGCATCCCTTGTCTCCACCCCCTACCTACCTCCGAGCAGCATCCCTTGTCTCCGCCCCCTACCTACCTCCGATCAGCATTCCTTGTCTCCACCCCCTACCTACTTCTGATCAGCATCCCTTGTCTCCACCCCCTACCTACCTCCGAGCAGCATCCCTTGTCTCCACCCCCTACCTACCTCCGAGCAGCATCCCTTGTCTCCGCCCCCTACCTACCTCCGATCAGCATCCCTTGTCTCCACCCCTACCTACCTCCGATCAGCATCCCTTTTCTCCACCCCCTACCTACCTCCGAGCAGCATCCCTTGTCTCCACCCCCTACCTACCTCCGAGCAGCATCCCTTGTCTCCACCCCCTACCTACCTCCGAGCAGCATCCCTTGTCTCCACCCCCTACCAAACCTCCAAGAAGCATCCCTTGTCTCCACCCCCTACCTACCTCCGAGCAGCATCCCTTGTCTCCACCCCCTACCTACCTTCAAGCAGCATCCCTTGTCTCCACCCCCTACCTACCTTCAAGCAGCATCCCTTGTCTCCACCCCCTACCTACCTCCGATCAGCATCCCTTGTCTCCACCCCCTACCTACCTCCGATCAGCATCCCTTGTCTCCACCCCCTACCTACGCATCCCTTGTCTCCACGCCCTACCAAACCTCCAAGCAGCATCCCTTGTCTTCACCCCCTACCTACCTCCGATCAGCATCCCTTGTCTCCACCCCTATCTACCTCTGAGCCGCATCCCTTGTCTCCACCCCCTACCTACCTCCGATCAGCATCCCTTGTCTCCACCCCCTACCTACCTCCGATCAGCATCCCTTGTCTCCACCCCCTACCTAACTCCGAGCCACATCCCTTGTCTCCGCCCCTATCTACCTCCAAGCCACATCCCTTGTCTCCGCCCCCTACCTACCTCCTAGCAGCATCCCTTGTCTCCACCCCCTACCTACCTACCCACCAGCCACAGTAAACCCCCCAGCAACAATAGATCATCCCCACCCACAGTAGATCCCCAGCAACAATACATCCTCCACAGCAGCAATAGACCCCCCTTGAAAAATAGACCTTTTCAGGAACAAAATCCCCCCACCAGGAACAACAGATCTGCCACAGCAACAGTGGAGCCCATCAGGAACAATCGATCCCCCAGCAGCCAGCATCAATGGACCCTCCCCTCAACAGTAGATCACCTCCAACAACATAAGACCCTTAGGGCAAAACGAAACACTCCAGCACCCTTTACCAGTCCATACATTCAGTGATGTAGGAAACAATAGATCCTCCCCAGCAATCATAGATCCCCCCGGAAACAAAAGACTCTCCCCAGAAACAATAGATCTCCCCCGGCAGCAACAGAGTCCCAGTAACAGTGGATCATCCCCAGCAACAGTAGACCCCAAGAACACCCCCCAAGAAACTATAGACCCTCCAGCACAGTTGATCCTCCCCAGTAGACTCCCAGCAACAATAGATCCTCACCAGAAGTAATAGACCCCCCTTGAACAATAGAGCTTATCATAAACAAAATACCTCCACCAGCAACAACAGATCTGCCACAGCAAGAACAGAGCCCATCAGCAACAATAGATCCCCAGCAGTCAGCAACTGTACACCCTCCCCTCAACAGTATAGTGCCTTGAAAAAGTATTCATACCCCTTTGAATTTTTCACATTTTGTCATGTTACAACCAAAAACATAAATGTAAGGGGAAGGAAAATGATAAATGGTTTTCTAAATATTTTACAAATAAATATGTGAAAAGTGTGGGGGGTACATTTGTATGGCGCCCCCCGGAGTCAATACTTTGTAGAACCCCCTTTCTCTGCAATTACAGCTGCAAGTCTTTTTGGGGATGTCTCTACCAGCTTTGCACATCTAGAGAGGGACATTTCTGCCCCATTCTTCTTTGCAAAATATCTCAAGCTCTGTCAGATTGGATGGAGAGCGTCTGTGATCAGCAATTTTTAAGTCTTGCCACAGATTTTCAATTGGATTTAGGTCTGGACTTTGACTGGGCCATTCTAACACATGAATATGCTTTGATGTAAACCATTCCATTGTAGCTCTGGCTGGATGTTTGGGGTTGTTGTCCTGCTGGAAGGTGAACCTCCGCCACGGTCTCAAGTCTTTAGCAGACTCTAACAGGCTTCCTTCTTATGCCGCGTACACACGACCAAACTTTCCAGCAGAAAAGGTCAGATGGAATCATTTCATCGGATATTCTGATCGTGTGTGGGGCTTCATCAGACTTTTTTTTAAAAAGATTCTGACGGACCTAGAAATAGAACATGTTTTAAATCTTTCTGACGGAATCAATTTCTATTGGGAAAATCGTTAGTCTGTATAACGGACCAAATACGATGCAGGGGCAGCTATGGGCTACTGGCTATTGAACTTCCTTTTTTAGTCCCATCGTACGTCATCATGTTCTAAACGAGTGGACTTTGGTGTCATTGTGTGTAGGCAAGTCTGTTTCAGCGGAACTCCATCGGAGAGACCGTCTGAGTTTATTCTGACGGAAAGTCCGGTCGTCAACTCTGACCAGCTTCCATGTCCCTGGAAAAGCATCCCCACACCATGATGCTGCCACCACCATGTTTCACAGTGGGGATGGTGTGTTCAGGGTGATGTGCGGTGTTAGTTTTCATAGCGCTTTGCTTTTAGGCCAAAAAATTCAATTTTGGTCTCATCTGACCAGAGCACCTTCTTCTACATGTTTCCTGTGTCCTCCACATGGCTTCTCACAAACTGAAAACAAGACTTCTTATGTCTTTCTTTCTCCAATGTCTTTCTTCTTGTCACTCTTCCATAAAGGTCAGATTTGTGGAGAGACGACTAATAGTTGTCCTGTGGACAGATTCTCCCCCCTGAGCTGTGGATCTCTGCAGCTCCTCCAGAGTTACCATGGGCCTTTTGGCTGCTTCTCTGATGAATGGTCTCCTTGCCCGGCCGGTCAGTTTAGGTGGACGGCCATGTCTTGGTAGGTTTGCAGTTGTGCCATACTCTTTCCATTTTCTGATGATGGATTGAACAGAGCTCCGTGAGATGTTCAAATCTTGGGATATTTTTTTATAACCTAACCCTGCTTTATACTTCTCCACAACTTTATCCCTGACCTGTCTGGTGTGTTCCTTGGCCTTCATGATGCTGTTTGTTCACTAAGGTTCTCTAACAAACCTCTGAGGCAGGGGCATCAGGAGGGGGTGGCTAGGGGGGGCTGAAGCCCTGAATGTTACCTCCTAAAGCCCCGAGTGTCGGCTCTGCATGGTCTCCATTGCTAGCCCCGAGCGCCGCGGCGATCTGATCCCGAGCACCGCCGAGTGTGGCCGAGTGCAGCCGGGTGCCATAGCAGGTCCCGCCTTCTGGAGCCTGCACGTCTATGATGGACGTCCCACTGGTCCATTGCGGGACCGCGGGACGTGTGACGTCCATCATAGGCGCTGTTGGATCCAGAAGGCGGGAATTACAAAGCGGCTGCCGCGCCACATCCCCGCTTGGCGCTCGGGCGAGCCGCTCTCCTCTCCTCTCCTCCTCGGCTCCTCCTCTGAGGCCTGGCTGCTGTGACCCCACACACTGAGGTAGGTCAGACAGTGTATGTGGGTCAGTGTAGGTAAATGTCAGTGTAGCAAGGTCAGTGTATGTTAATGTCAGTGTAGGTAGGTCAGTGTATGTTAATGTCAGTGTAGCAAGGTCAGTGTATGTTAATGTCAGTGTAGGTAGGTC
Organism: Lithobates pipiens; assembly: GCF_037356315.1. Lineage (NCBI taxonomy): Eukaryota > Metazoa > Chordata > Amphibia > Anura > Ranidae > Lithobates > Lithobates pipiens. The sequence goes on from NW_027507785.1 coordinate 321,381,100, forward strand.
AGTGTATGTTAATGTCAGTGTAGCAAGGTCAGTGTATGTTAATGTCAGTGTAGGTAGGTCAGTGTATGTTAACCACTTCCCGACCAGCGCACAACGATGTACATCGACAGAATGGCACGGGCAGGCATATTGGCGTACAGGTACGTCCAATCTTCAATGCCGCCCTGCCATCGGGAGCGCGCCACCGGCGGTGCGCTCCTGCGCTGGTCGGACCCCCGTGAGTCCGGTCGCGGGACCCGCGGACTCGATCGCCGCGGGCATCCCCGCGATCGTCTCACGGAGCGGCCGAATGGAGGAAATGCTGTATAAACAACATTTCTCCATTCTGCCTAGCAACTAGTGACGCTGATCTCTGCTCCATGTGATTGGAGCAGAGATCAGTGTACACTAAATAAAAGCCCAACCCCCCCACAGTTAGTAACACACCCCTAGGAACACTCAACCCCTACACTGCCACCCACTGGTTAACCCCTTCACTGCCAGTGTCATTTACACAGGAATCAGTGCATTTATATAGCAGTGATTACTGTATAAATGACAATGGTCCCAAAAATGTGTCAAAAATGTCCGATGGGTCCCCCACAATGTCGCAGTCACAATAAAAATCGCTGATCGCCGCCATTACTAGTAAAAAAAAAAATAAAAAAAAAATTATTAATAAAAATGCTATAAAACTATCCCCTATTTTGTAAACGCTATAACTTTTGCGCAAACCAATCAATAATCGCTTATTGCGATTTTTTTTACCAAAAATATGTAGAAGAATACGTATCGGCCTAAATTGAGGGAAAAAAATGTTTTTTTATATATTTTTGGGGGATATTTATTATAACAAAAAGTAAAAAATAATGCGTTTTTTTCAAAATTGTCGCTCTATTTTTGTTTATAGCGCAAAAAAAAAAAATCGCAGAGGTGATCAAATACCACCAAAAGAAAGCTCTATTTGTGGGAAAAAAAGGACGTCAATTTTGTTTGGGAGCCACGTCGCACGACCGCGCAATTGTCAGTTAAAGCGACGCAGTGCCGAATCGCAAAAAGTGGTCTGGTCTTTGACCAGCAAAATGGTCCGGTCTGTAAGTGGTTAATGTCAGTGTAGGTAAGTCAGTGTAGGCAAATGTCAGTGTAGGTAAATGTCAGTGTAGGTAAATGTCAGTGTAGGTAAATGTCAGTGTAGGTAGGTCAGTGTATCTTAATGTCAGTGTAGGTAGGTCAGTGTAGGCAAATGTCAGTTTAGGTAAATGTCAGTGTAGGTAGGTCAGTGTAGGTAAATGTCAGTGTAGGTAAATGTCAGTGTAGGTTAATGTCAGTGTAGGTAGGTCACTGTATGTTAATGTCAGTGTAGGCAAATGTCAGTGTAGGTAGGTCAGTGTAGGTAGGTCAGAGTTGGTAAATGTCAGTGTAGGTAAATGTCAGTGTAGGTTAATGTCAGTGTAGGTAGGTCACTGTATGTTAATGTCAGTGTAGGCAAATGTCAGTGTAGGTAGGTCAGTGTAGGTAGGTCAGAGTTGGTAAATGTCAGTGTAGGTAAATGTCAGTGTAGGTAAATGTCAGTGTAGGTAGGTCAGTGTAGGTAGGTCAGTGTAGGTCGGTCAGTGTAGGTTAATGTCAGTGTAGGTAGGTCAGTGTATGTTAATGTCAGTGTAGGTAGGTCAGTGTAGGTAGGTCAGTGTATGTAAATGTCAGTGTATGTGTAGGTCAGTCAGTGTAGGTAGGTCACTACCGTTAGTGTATGTAGGTCAGTGTATGTAAATGTCCAGTGTATGTAGGTCAGGCAGGTGAGTGTAGGTAGATCACTATCATCAGTGTAGGTAGGTCACTACCGTCAGTGTCACGGCCCAGCCAAAAAAACCTGCGTCGCGTACAACACCCCCCCCCCCCCCCCCCCCATTTCTGGCCTTGAACTTTGGGCTGAAGCCCCTGGTCCTTTTGCCACCTAGCACCGCCCCTGCTCTGAGGGCTTCACAGAACAGCTGTATTTATACTGAGGTTAAATTACACACAGGTGGACTCTATTCACTAATTAGGTGACTTCTGAAGGCGATTGGTTCCACTAGATTTTAGTGGTATCAGAGTCTAGTTCTAGTTTTTATAATTATTATTGTTATTTATTATTATTAATTTGTTACATTCCATTTGTTTAGATGCGGAATTCGTTATTTCGGATAATTAGTAACTTCGGATAAATTCGTATTCGCTCCGCTCACTAACAGCCAAATTTGAAAGGAAATTCCAATACCTATAATAATATTAATTAATAATTAGTAATGGTTAAGTTATTTTAGATTTTCAAATTTCCGGTTTTCTGTTTGTTTGTAATTTACGAATTTTCAAATATTTTCATTTACTAATATTTGGAAAAAATGGTTAAACGGGTTTTCGTTAATTCGGATATTTCTGAATGAACGAATTTGTCGAAATTTGTTAAAAAACGAATTTGGAACTAAAATTGCACGCGTCTCGTTCCAATCGCTGTCCGCGGTGACAGGTTCACTTCAAATAAAAGCTCCACATTCCTGCCGGCGGAGGGAACTATTCTAATAAACAGATATGACGGAGCATTATGATTTGGCCACGACCCCCATATTCCATCTACAGGCAGATCTGCCTGCTTAAATGCCACCGTGATTGACAATCGCAGAATTTAGTCCGGTCGGACGGAGGGGGCGGATGATGATGGAAGTACAGCGTATGCTCTTCCTACAATTCCCTTCAGTGACTGCATAGAAATTCTCTGCATCTCTGAGGATGAACATACACTATATTACCAAAAGTATTGGGACGCCTGCCTTTACACGCACATGAACTTTAATGCCATCCCAGTCTTAGTCCGTAGGGTTCAATATTGAGTTGGCTCCGCCCTTTGCCGCTATAACAGCTTCAACTCTTCTGGGAAGGCCGTCCACAAGGTTTAGGAGATGTGTCTATGGGAAGGTTTGACCATTCTTCCAGAAGCGCATTTGTGAGGTCAGGCACTGATGTTGAACGAGAAGGCCTGGCTCACAGTCTACACTCTAATTCATCCCAAAGATGTTGAGGTCAGGACCCTGTGCAGGCCAGTCAAGTTCCTCCAACCCAAACTCGCTCATCCATGTCTTTATGGACCTTGCTTTGTGCACTGGTGCGCAGTCATGTTGGAACAGGAAGGGGCCATCTCCAAACTGTTCCCACAAAGTTGGGACCATGAAATTGTCCAAAATGTCTTGGTATGCTGAAGCTTTAAGAGTTCTCTTCACCGGAACTAAGGGGCCAAGCCCAACCCCTGAAAAACAACCCCCACACCATATTCCCCCCTCCACCAAATGATTTGGACCGCACAAAGTAAGGTCCATAAAGACATGGATGAGCACGTTTGGGGTGGGAGAACTTGACTGGCCTGCACAGAGTCCTGACCTCAACCCAATAGAACACCTTTGGGATGAATTAGAGCGGAGACTGTGAGCCAGGCCTTCTCATCCAACATCAGTGCCTGACCTCACAAATGCGCTTCTGGAAGAATGGTCAGACATTCCCATAGACACATCTCCTAAACCTTGTGGACGGCCTTCCCAGAAGAGTTGAAGCTGTTATAGCTGCAAAGGACGGGGCCAACTCAATATTGAACCCTACGGGCTAAGACTGGGATGCCATTAAAGTTCATGTGCGTGTAAAGGCAGGTGTCCCAATTAGGGTTGCCACCTTTTTCTTCAAGCCAAACCCAAACACTTTACAGGGCACCTTTTTTTTCCGTAGTATACACTATAGCAGTGATGGCGAACCTTGGCACCCCAGATGTTTTGGAACTACATTTCCCATGATGCTCCACTACACTGCAGAGTGCATGAGCATCATGGGAAATGTAGTTCCAAAACATCTGGGGTGCCAAGGTTCGCCATCACTGCACTATAGGATTATAAAAGACCCGGGACACCTTTGGCTGCCCCAAGGAAAGTGATAATGCAGCGCAATGCGGCAAACAGTGGGTGTGGCCAAACTGCTCTTGCTGACATTATCGCCCCATACCCCCCCAGTGATGCCAAACCTGCCCCCAGACAGCGGCCCGCAGCTCCCGGACGGCAACAGATTTTTGCGTGACTAACTCAGTTACTTGGGGCGCCACAGCCCAGTCTAAATAATCTGTCTGGGTTTCAGGCAGACTGAAATTCCAAACCCGAACTGTCCGGGTGAATCCTGGACAGATGGCAACCCTAGTGCCAATACTTTTAGTAATATAGTGTATATTCATGGGTTTTTATACACATCCTACATTGACCAGTGAAACTAATAGAATATAGATCACAAAGCAGGATAGTGAGCAGTACCACCCACATGTGGTGCTGAGTTTATACCAAAATGCCTTGATAAGTGGATGCCAGTCTGGAGGAGTGGGCGTTCCTAAGCAGGCTGTGTTTGCAAAGGAAACACCCACATGTGATATGGAGCTTCTGCGATTGGAAGAATTGAAATCCAGTCATTGAAAGGGATGGACCAGGGACAGTCAGGATGGGGAGGAAAAGGCTAGATGACGCTGGACGTCCTCCAGATAGGAAATGAGGGCGGGACTCTGTCTGGCTTGCTGCAGCTTCTAATGCACATTGTGAGAAGCTCACAGTGTGTGGAGAAATCAGAGGAAGCCGTTTCAGTCCAGGAGAGGAGCTGCTATAACTGTGCAAGGCCAAAGGGAAGGCCGGAGGTTATATCTTAAGGACCAAATCTAGCCCCCCAGAGGTAAATACTCCCATGGTTGTGAAAGGGTTAAAGTCGAGTCGGCACTGGCAGCTCCGGGACTTCCTTTTCAGGCTGGTTCCTTTTAAAGGACCAGTCCATCCAAAACGGTAATATTATGCAGATGTGTCCCTAATGCCCTATATCAGCCCCTGGAACATCTCCCGCCCATCTATAACGTTTCGGGTGTTCCCAGCCATGACTCAATACCCATTTTCCAAATCAAGCAAATCAGCGATGAGGGAGCTTTTGCTGCGGTATTCACTTTCAGCCCTGTACCCTTTCCTGCCACTAAATATCCTCTATCTGATGACCAGCATCACTTAACCCCCTTCCTCTGAGCCCAGGTCATCCCGGACCAGCCCCCACCCTGTGACTGCATAGGGAAAAGAAGAAGCAGCATAGCGATGAGCTCACCCCTCTGTCACTCTGCTCTCTCCTCCCACCAGCATGCGCTTTGTCAGTGTATGATTCGATTGGCTCCTTGTTCTTCCTCTCACACTCCAGTTCTGCTGTACAGGGGCTGCAAGATACCAGGTCATGTATAAGGATACCGGGTCATGTATAAGGATACCGGGTCATGTATAAGGATATCGGGTCATGTATAAGGATATCGGGTCATGTATAAGGATACCGGGTCATGTATAAGGATATCGGGTCATGTATAAGGATATCGGGTCATGTATAAGGATATCGGGTCATGTATAAGGATACCGGGTCATGTATAAGGATATCGGGTCATGTATAAGGATACCGGGTCATGTATAAGAATACCGGGTCATGTATAAGGATATCGGGTCATGTATAAGAATACCGGGTCATGTATAAGGATATCGGGTCATGTATAAGAATACCGGGTCATGTATAAGAATACCGGGTCATGTATAAGGACTTGCTGGCAGTCAGATGGCTAACAGCCTAGCAACTGTATGATTTGGGGGCACTGATGTGAAAAGGGGACTGTGTGACCCGAGACTGTGTGATTGGGGGCTCTGTGATGAGGACTGTGATGGGGGATTGTGTGATTGGGGGCTCTGTGATGAGGACTGTGATTGGGGGCTCTGTGATGGGGGATTGTGTGATTGGGGGGCTCTGTGATGGGGAATGTGTGATTGGGGGGCTCTGTGATGGGGGACTGTGTAATTGGGGGCTCTGTGATGGGGGATTGTGTGATTGGGGGGCTCTGTGATGGGGAATGTGTGAGTGGGGGGGCTCTGTAATGTGGGGACTGTGATTGGGGGGCTCTGTGATGGGGGACTGTGTAATTGGGGGCTCTGTGATGGGGGATTGTGTGATTGGGGGGCTCTGTGATGGGGAATGTGTGATTGGGGGGCTCTGTGATGGGGGATTGTGTAATTGGGGGCTCTGTGATGGGGGATTGTGTGATTGGGGGGCTCTGTGATGGGGGATTGTGTAATTGGGGGCTCTGTGATGGGGGATTGTGTGATTGGGGGCTCTGTGATGAGGACTGTGATTGGGGGCTCTGTGATGGGGGATTGTGTGATTGGGGGGCTTTGTGATGGGGAATGTGTGATTGGGGGGCTCTGTGATGGGGGATTGTGTGATTGGGGGGCTCTGTGATGGGGAATGTGTGAGTGGGGGGCTTTGTGATGGGGGACTGTGTAATTGGGGGCTCTGTGATGGGGGATTGTGTGATTGGGGGGCTCTGTGATGGGGAATGTGTGAGTGGGGGGGCTCTGTAATGTGGGGACTGTGATTGGGGGGCTCTGTGATGGGGGACTGTGTGATTGGGGGGCTCTGTGATGGGGGACTGTGTGATTGGGGGCTCTGTGATGGGGAATGTGTGAGTGGGGGGCTCTGTGATGTGGGGACTGTGATTGGGGGGCTCTGTGATGGGGGACTGTGTGATTGGAGGGCTCTGTGATAAGGGACTGTGTGATTGGGGGGCTCTGTGATGGGGGACTGTGTGATTGGGGGGCTCTGTGATGGGGGACTGTGTGATTGGGGGGGCTCTGTGATGGGGGACTGTGTGATTGGGGGGCTCTGTGATAGGGGACTGTGTGATTGGGGGGCTCTGTGATGGGGGACTGTGTGATTGGGGGGCTCTGTGATGGGGGACTGTGTGGTTGGGGGGCTCTGTGATGGGGGACTGTGTGATTGGGGGGGGGGCTCTGTGTGATTGGGGGGCTCTGTGATAGGGGACTGTGTGATTGGGGGGCTCTGTGATGGGGGACTGTATGATTGGGGGGGCTCTGTGATGGGGGACTGTGTGATTGGGGGGCTCTGTGATAGGGGAATGTGTGATTGGGGGGCTCTGTGATGGGGGACTGTGTGATTGGGGGGCTCTGTGATGGGGGACTGTGTGGTTGGGGGGCTCTGTGATGGGGGACTGTAGGATTGGGGGGGCTCTGTGATGGGAAATGCATGATTGGGGGGCTCTGTGATGGGGGACTGTGTGATTGGGGGCTCTGTGATGGGGGACTGTGTGATTGGGGACTTTGTTACGGGGAGTTGTGTGATTGGGGATTTTGTGATGGGGGATTGTGTGATTGGGGGCTCTGTGATGGGGAACTGTATGATTGCGGGGGGGCTCTACAATGGGGGTCCTGTGTGATTGGGGGGCTTTGTGATGGGTAGACTGTGTACTTGAGGGGCTCTGTGTTGGGGATTATGTGATGGGGGGCTCTGTGATGGGGGATTGTGTGATTGGGGGGGCTCCAGAATGGGGGACTGTATGATTGGGGGCTTTCTGATGTGGAGACTGTGTGCCTGGGGGGCACTGTGTTGGGGACAGTGTGATTGGGGGCTCTGTGATAGGAAAGCTGTGTAATTAGGGTACTCTGATGTGATGGGGGGGGTCTTACATATAAGGGGAATGATGTCATGGCAGATGTGGTGGAGGGTCTCTGATATGAAGGAGAGGGCTCTGATGTGATGTGGTGACCCCTGACATGAAGAAGGAACCTGATGTGAAGGGGAGGGGACACTGATTATGGGGTATTATGATGTAATTGGTGGCTCTCATGTATAGGGGTGTTTCTGATGCATAGGGGGGACTCTGATGTGACCGGGGGACCTCTAATGTAATGGGGAGCTTCTGATTTGATGGGGGGGGGAGGCTCTGACTTAAAGGGGGCTCTGATACGATGGGGACCTCTGATGTGAAGTTAATTTCATCAAGGCAGTTGTGTGCATGGTCCCAGGCTCAGGTTTCCCATGGATAAGAAGCATTTCAGACTGGGGTGCCTCCAGACTCTTAAAGGGTGCCGGTATTGTGCCGAATACTGTCCCCCGTCGGATAGTGTCCGCCCTGTACTGAGCTTGCGCAGTACGGAGGACAAGGAGGCGCCGATGGTCTCCGAAGATGAACGGCGCCTGCGCACTGAGTCCAGGTTCAAGCCCCACCTTTCAAGTGTACATGGAGTTAGAATAAAAAATTGGCGAGCGCAGCGAGGTCGAGCCCGAAGCATGGCGAGCGAAGCGAGCCCGCGAGGGGCCCTGTTACTAAGTGCTAACGTATGTCCACTTGCATGGTGGGGCTTGTACCTGGACTCAGGGCAGAAGGTACTAGCAAGTGCGCATCCTTGTCCTCCGTACTGTGCAAGCGCTGCGCCTGCGCAGTACGGGGCAGACACTATCCGACGGGGGGACAGTTTTTGCCAGAACACCGGGACTGAAAAGGAGGTTGAGAAACGCTGCTGTAGACCTAAACAGGCATTTAACCCTTGCGTCGTGAGAGGGGGGGCAGCCGCCCTTAAAGACTTTTGATTTCCTTGGAGATAGGCTTTAACTTGCCAGCATCTCCCATAGACCGAAATATCACTTTTGGGTGGACTGACCCTTAAAGCCTCCAAAATCAGCCCATCCTCAGCAATGGGTGACAGTTGCTGGATTACTGCAACAGCTGATGTTGGTAAGGGTTAAAGCGCCCTCTTTGCGCCCCCCCCCCCCCCCCCCCCCTTGGCAATGGGAATACAGGAGGCTTAGAGTCGTGTTATCTGGGCCAGCTGGATATATTTGCCCTCATTGGGGGGGGATAAAAAAAAAATCTGCCAGCTTGCCCTCGCCTGTGCTGGATGCCAGGACCCCTCCTCAGGGGGATTGCTGCTGCCTTTTGGCTGCACAGAGGCGAAAGCAGCAGAAAGTAGCAGCATCTTGGCGGGGCGGCTCTATTAGCAGGAATGCGGTAGTGATGTAGAAGCAATGAGAGATGTGGCCTGCAGAGGAGCCGGTACAGCCTCTGATGCTGATGCTGTGATTGAGGTGCCTCTGCTGCTGCTGCTGCTGCTGCTCTCACTGGACCGAAACTGCTAAAGGATTTTCTACTGTGTGGGGGGGATGCCCAGCTTCTCCTGCTCTTGGCTTTAAGGAACCTACAGGGTGGACACAGGCTTGGATCCTTAAAAATCTTCACTGAAAAAAAAAAAAAAGGGGAAGAAGGAAAAAAAAAAAAAGATTCAACTGATGCAACAAGAGGACTGGACCCTGATCACAGCATTGCATCCTCTATAAGGTAAGGGAATGCATCTTGATTGCAGTCATGATGGTTGGCGGTGGGTGATACGGCTATAGGGGGTTGATGGTGCTCCTGCAATATCTCAATGGAAAAAAAAATGCAGGGGATTTATTCATTTTTTTTTTTCTTATTTTAGCTTCTTTGATGCATAAGGAAATAAAAAAAAAAAAAGGGGGGGACCCCTATGACTGAAGCACCGGGGGGGGGGGGGGGGGGCTTAAATCAATCACCTATATCCAAACTGAGTCCATCCTCAGAGAGGAGACCCATTAATCCTTCTGAATGTCACATTGCATTCTACCATTGAAATGTCACATGAAAAAAACTTTTATTTATTTAAATCCCAAATGCCGTAACCCCCCCCCCCCCCCCCAAACAAAATCCTCCTCCCCTCTGCACTGTCCACTTTCAATCAAATTTAACACCCCCCCTTTTCGTTTGACCAGCGCAAGCTTGAATATCATCCTTCTAATGCATCTGTCTACATATGTGACTGGAATAAGGGATGGAGCTAATTTGGGTTCAGATAGTGTACTCTGCTCTTGATGCCCTTTATTGGCTTCCTATGTATTAATTAAAAAATTTTCTTTGCTACATTGCATTGGTGACTTCCATATAAATACATATATATATTTTTTTTTTTTGAAGAGCAAAAGGGAGTCTCCCGGGGTGCTGACGGAAAAAAAAAAAAAAAAAATCCATGACTTGTGCCAGTATGGCTTTGAAAGGCTAACTTGCTACACGTTGGAGCCAACCGTTATTAAAAAGAATGAATATTTATAGGGTGGAGGTTCTTAGGTTTAGCTACAGGTACCGGATCATGGAGCTAGAAGACCAGAGGAGGCAGCTTAACCCCCTTTTTTTTTTTTTTGCACGCTGCAGAAACCGCGCTTCGAAAAATCCCAGAGACCCCCTTTTTTTTTTTTTTTCTCTCCCAGTGACAGCACGTAATTAAGTAGACTGTCCTCCAAATAGGTTTGCATGGAGGAGATGGATTTGTTGCGCGGCTATCGCCAAGCCTAGATCCTTCATCTAATTGCTGTCTTCTTGGCTACGGTGATGTATGTACCACGGATAATATTGTATTAGAAAATGTATGAAAGCCGCGAGAGGTGAAGTAGCTTTCAAAAACCCCTGTCTTAGCCAGATGGAACTGCAAAGGCTCACATTGGCAAGCACATGTCAGGGAAAAAATGGTTGTGATTTGCAATTTTTTCTCCCTGTTCCTCCTGTCACTACAGAAGAAGCTCCAGAGAACAAGCCTCGAAAAGAGATCTTCTCTCTTTTTTTTTTTAGGGGGGGTCTTATTATTCCATTGCTCTCTTTTCTAAAGAGTCTTGAGATTGGCTCGTGTTTGCTTTCTCTTCAACGCCAGCATTTTGTAAGCTTTCGATTGCCTCCTAATTTTTCTCGTAAACGCTGCCAAGCTCCTGCTCTTGCAAAATATTTGTTTTAATCTTAGGCTCATCTTCATGAAGATGATGAACAACCTTAAGCCCCGGTATGCCAACTACAATCTCTGGTATGCCGATTGCAAACCCTGGTATGTCAACTACAATCTCTGGTATTGCAACTGCAAGCCCCCCCCCCCCCCCCCGATATGCCAACTCCAATCTCCGGTATTGCAACTGCAAGCCCCCCCGATTTGCCAACTACAATCTCCGGTATTGCAACTGCAAGCCCCCCTGATATGCCAACTACAATCTCTGGTATTGCAACTGCAAGCCCCCCTGATATGCCAACTACAATCTCCGGTATTGCAACTGCAAGCCCCCCCGATATGCCAACTACAATCTCCGGTATTGCAACTGCAAGCCCCCCCGATATGCCAACTACAATCTCTGGTATTGCAACTGCAAGCCCCCCGATATGCCAACTACAATCTCCGGTATTGCAACTGCAAGCCCCCCAATATGCCAACTACAATCTCCAGTATTCCAATTCCACCCCCCCCCCCCCCCCGATTTGCCAACTACAATCTCCAGTATTGCAACTGCAAGCCCCCCGATATGCCAACTACAATCTCCGGTATTGCAACTGCAAGCCCCCCGATATGCCAACTACAATCTCCGGTATTGCAAATGCAAGCCCCCCCCCCCGATATGCCAACTACAATCTCCACCATTGCAACTGCAAGCCCCCGATATGCCAACTACAATCTCTGGTACTGCAACTGCAAGCCCCGGTATGCCAACTACAATCTCCGGTATGCCAACTGCAAACCCCAGTGAGCCAACACTGGGGCTTGTAGTGCCTTGGCCGCAGCAAAAGACGGGAGCTTGGTCTTGAAAGCGTTTATTTCTTTTTTCTGTTGGGTTCCATTGATCGTAAAACTTTAGCCCTCGTCTAAATAATATTTTATTGCCAGTGTGGCGTGTTATTAAAACAACCCTATTAAACGGGTCTTTGAAGCCACAGAAAAGACAATGAACCAATACGGCAGTAGAGGAGCCACTCTGGGATACCAGACCAGGGAGCAATATCCATTCCTTTCATTCTCCTCCACCGATATGGTTGATTATTTTATTTTAGTGTTGCACTTGGGCACAGCAGGAGATGTGGGGAAACACAGGCACAGAGTAATCCTTCGATGGAATTTTTATTTTTTTTGACTTTGCAACAAGCCATGTGTTTGGCACAGATAGAAGGGTTGGCCGAACTTTTAAAATACCTCTTTAGGCGCATTCTGGTGAGCATGTATCAGCAAGGGGCGTGCGTGGCATTTGTGCCTACTGACTGTGCACAGGGCTCTCTGGGACTTGGGGGCCCGTTAATACTAGATGTGGGTCAGGCCAACGTGAGATATGTAGGACGGATCTCCCTTTTTCTTTTTTCTTTTTTTTACTTGACGCCATTCGGACTGGAAGCAAAAGGTGTGTTTGCCTTCGATTGTATAGTATGAATAGTGAGAAAGTTCACAAAGGTTGCTTTTGTAACCATCTGTCTGTCCACAGGAATAATTGTTTTTACCTGGACAATAGTTGAGTGTGGTGGGCCCAAAAATGTGGGCAGGAGCCCTATGGGGACTTTGTCCACCACTATGTAGGAGGCTTATATTAAGACTGGAAGTGAAGTGTTTTCTGCTTGATGCCAGTTGCATATTATGTTGCATGAGGGAGCTTTGACTATCCAACCAACCAATTAACCAACCACCAAGTCATAATTATCTATCTATCTATCTATCTATCTATCTATCTATCTATCTATCTATCTATCTATCTATCTATCTATCTATCTATCTATCATGAATATGTTTTTGTATTCAGGCAGTAGATGATTGTGGGGGACCCAAAATAGATTTTGAACAGAGGTTCTTTGGTGACTTGTATTTGGATATAAGTTAAGTGTTTTCTGCTTGATGTCATTTGTATACTATGAACCATGAGAGAGCTTTGGCCATCCATCTATCCATCCTTCCATTTATCCATCCTTCTTTCCTTGCATCCATGCCTCCATACTTCTAGCGATCCATTCATCCATCTATCCATCCTTCTTTCCATCCATTCATCCTTCCTTCTATCTATCTATCTATCTATCTATCTATCTATCTATCTATCTATCTATCTATCTATCTATCTATCTATCTATCTTTCCTTCCATCCATCCATCCTTCCTTCCTCCCATTCCTCTATGTTTATATTCAGGTAGTTGTTGATTGTAGGGGACTTCATCCCTCCCCCCACTGTCTATGAGGCTCATATGTACCAGATCTCATGCTCATTCTGGAATTGTCATCCTCTCTCTTAGCTCTCCATCCTTCCTTCCTTCTATCCATCCATCAATCCATTCATCCATCCATCAATTCATTCATCCTTTTTTTTTCTTCCCCCCTTCCATACATTCATCCTTCTTTCCTTCCTTCCATCCTTCCATCAATCAATCAATCCATAAATCCATACAGCCTTCCTTCCTTCCTTCCATCCATCCTTCCATCAATCCATTCATCCAAACTTTCTTCCTTCCTTCCATCCGTTCTTATCTCCATCCATCCTTCCTTCCTTTTATCCATCCATCTTTCCACCCATATTTATATTTAGGTAGTAGTAGCTTGTGGGGGACTTTGTCCCTCCCCCCATTGTCTATGAGGCTTATATGTACCGGCTCTCATGCTCATTGTCATCCCCTCTCTCAGCTCTCCATCCTTCCTTCCTTCTATCCGTCCATCAATCCATTCATTCATCCATCAATCCATTCATCCTTCTTTCCTTCCTCCCTTCCTTACATTAATCCTTCCTTCCGTCCTACCTTCCTTCCTTCTATCAATCAATCCATACATACTTTCTTCCTTCCATCCATCAATCCATTCATGCTTCCTTCCTTCCTTCCATCAATCCATTCATCTAAACTTTCTTCCTTCCTTCCATCCATTCTCCTTTCCATCCATTCATCCATCCTTATCTCCTTCTTTTCATCCGTCCATCTTTCCATCCATATTTATATTCAGGTAGTAGTCGCTTGTGGAGGACTTCACCCCCCCCACCCCCACTGTTTATGAGGTCCATATGTACCAGCTCTCATGCTCATCCTGGAATTGTCATCCCCTCTCTCAGCTGCTCTTGTTTCACATAAATAGACAATTTGAAGAGGCAGGCCCTTGGGGATCTTTCTGTCCAATATCCAAGACGTTTTTTTTTTTAAAGACGTCTGGATTGTGGACTGAGGTTCCTAATCGGCGTACAGGCGTATTTTGCAGGTGCAGCCTCCAACCCCAATCGCCGTGAGAAATAAGCTCTTCTTATGCCCCGGCTCTCCCATAATATCTTGTCATGGATATTTCGCGCTGTCGAAGGTTCACAGAGAGCCGTGGAGGAAGGCAGACTGCAAAAATGTAAATTTTATTGAGCTCTAGGGGTTTTTCTGAAGGCGATATTCACACAACCACAAGAGGAACGGTGAATAATTCAACAAAGTGGCAGAGGGGAGAAGAAAAAGTGGCTCATTTTGATTCCTCCTTGCAAAGGGGATCTGACAAGAAAAAACAAAATACTTCTGTGAGAAGCTTCAGGTGGGAACTGGCATTCGCTATGACTTTGGTGATGCAAACTGACAGTCAGGCTGAGCTTCAGGAATGCGGCTCTCACACAGCAGAGTCTTCCCTTAAAGTTACCCAACATGTGCTCACCTTTCCTTTCCTACAGTTTACTATGCTCAGTTATCAATGGACACAGGAGTGATCAGTACTGATCACTCACTTTGTCTATTCAAAAAAGGAAGAGGCCGGTAAATGACATATTTACCAGCCCCTTCCTCCGCTCTCCATCCTGACACATGCCCTGTACCGACGGCAGCCGGTGGGACAGGGAAGCCGGCGGCACCACAGGAAGGGGCAGGAGGGAGGCTCAGTGACACGGGTAATCAAAAGCAGGCAGATCAGGGAGGGGCATCGCTGCGGAGGAAGCAATTACAGGAATGATGCCCTGTGCAAGTGTCTCCCCCTGTAGCAGCTGACAGATTGCGTGAGGGAGAGAAGCCAGCTTTCAGCTGCTGCAGAGAGCCACACTGGGAATCCTTCTGTAATTGCACCTCTGCCCAGCTGCACCGACTCCTCCTGTTGTCCGGGCCATCACTGTGCACCCAGGCCCTCTATAGAAGGACCGGTGCTGCCCCCCCATCAGTGATCCTGCATGTATGGAAGCAATTACAGGAATGATGCCCTGTGCAAGTGTCTCCCCCTGTAGCAGCTGACAGATTGCGTGAGGGAGAGAAGCCGGCTTTCAGCTGCTGCAGAGAGCCACACTGGGAATCCTTCTGTAATTGCACCTCTGCCCAGCTGCACCGACTCCCCCTGTTGTCCGGGCCATCACTGTGCACCCGGGCCCTCTATAGAAGGACCGGTGCTGCCCCCCCCCCCCCCATCAGTGATCCTGCATGTATGATCATAGGAAAATATAGTTATAGTTGGATACCAATTAGTAAAGGCCTTGTAATACTGTACTTGATGTTACACATATCGCAACACTTCTGTTTCATGTCTTTGCTGGAACCCTTTTCAAACCTCTACAACAGGAAGCCATTATCTAAAGACAAAAGAGGACAATAGCACAATTTTTTTTCAATAATGCTCTTCGGGGGCGGGGCTGGTCAGGTCATGGCCACTTACATGGTTGTACTCTCAACTTTTTTTTTTCTCTGATTTTAACTCAATATCAAGAGTTGGTTACATAATATGCTTATTGATGAATCGGGTTCTTTGTCTAAAGTTCCTACCAGTTAAAGTGATTCCACACACACACTCCGTTTCATTTACATTACCCCTTCTCTTTATATTTAAGGATGATGGCACGGTATTTATTTTATTAAAAAAATATATATCCACGTACCTTTTTGTTCATAATTGATTAACAACTGTCATGTGACCCAGCTCTAGCCCAGCCACACTTGCAGGGAAATATCTGTGGAAGGAGCCTCTAGTCCTCTGCTGTCAGTCACATGTTCAATAAAATATTTAATATAAAAACAAAAGTTGTAAATCACCATACAAATATGTATTTGTGCAAAAACATGGGCTATCTAGGGGATGGTTCTAACAATCACGCCCCTGCAGCTTGTGTCTATGGTTTGTATGTGCTTAGAATTATGGGGCGGTGAAGCCTCCGTCAGTCAACATGCAATATCCCACCCCTATTGTGTTTAGCGGTTTAGTGGGCATGGAAGAGGGAGGGGACTCCTATTAATTCCTGTGTATAGGCCCAAATGTGTGACTCTATAGTCATGTGGGCTGCACAGATAAGAAAAAGGAAGACATGAACAGCTTAGATGGGAACTGAAACTGGAGCATGCTCAGTAGATGTGGCAACGGCTGGTCTACACAATCTCAGGTTCCATTGGGGACACAGACAAAGAGGGAGGGACAGAGAACAACAGCATTAACCAGGTTTTTTTTTTTTGCAGAATACAAAAAAAAACAAATGTCATAGTGACTGAGTATGAACAGCATGTAATACACAATGTACTGACAGTTTTGAATAATGTGGGCTTAAAACTCCTGCCATTTGTGTTCAGTAAATTATCTATTGTATTAATAACAACAGGATTGTTGTTAAATACATTTGGCGCATTTTTACTTTGGGTACCATATATAAAAATAGGGGGGCTGCCATTTTGAATTCTGAATGAATGATAGAGATGTGATATTGCCCTAGATTAGCCTTTCTCAACCAGAGTCCTGTGGAACCCGAAGATTCCTTCAGAGGTTGCGAGAAGTTCCTTCAGAAATCAAAAATGTCTGCCTTTCACTGACACCACTGATCTGTCTGGGAAGCTTTCTTCTCATTGACCACCAATCTGAGGAACTTTCTTTCCACTGGCAACCAACATAAGCAACATTCTTTTCCCTAACCACTAATGTAAGTAGCATTCTTCCCACTGACCACCAATGTAAGGGTTATATGCTTCTCAGTGACCACCAATGTAAGGAACATTATGCCCATATTACCACCAATATAAGGGACATTCTTCCCACTGACCACCAATGTAAGGAGCATTCTTCCCACTGATCACCAATGTAAGGATTATATGCTTCTCAATGACCACCAATGTAAGGGACATTCTCCCATCTGATCACTAATATAAGGGGCATTCCTCCCATTGACCACCAATGTAAGGAACATTCTTCCCACTGATTATCAGCAATGTAAGAAACATTCTTCCCATTGACCCCCAATGTAAGGGTTACAGTATATGCTTCTTAATGACCACCAATGTAAGGAGCATTATGCCCACTGACCACCAATGTAAGGGACATTCTTCCATCTGATCACCTAATGTAAGGGGTATTCTTCCCACTGACCACCAATTTAAAGGGACCCTTCTCCCACTGACTACCAGTCTAGAGGAGTCTATCCCCACCGGCTATTTATATAAGGGAGGATTTCACTGACTGCTGATGTAAGGGGGCACAGCCTAATTGGCTCACTGTTCACCCCATGGTGCCATGAGCTGTAGACATGGCAATTATCAGTAGGGGTTTCCTGAGACCTGAAACTGAGGGGTTCTTCCATAATAAAAGGGTTTTAGAAAGGCTGCTACAGAGTGATAGTGATATCCCGCATACACACGACCGGACTTTCTGGCAGACTAGGTCCGACGGTCTTCCCGGCGGACTTTCGGCGGAGTTCCGACAGACTTTCCGAATGAACAGACTTGGCCACACACGATCAGACTAAGTCCGTTCGAAAGTCCTTTTGTTTTGAACGTGTTGACGTAAGAGGGGACTAAAAAAGGAAGTTCAATAGCCAATAGTTTCCCTCGGGCTGTATTTAGTCCATCGGACCAGCACACAGATGAACGGTTTTCCCGATAGGAATTGAGTCCGTCAGACAGATTTGAAACATGTTCTATTTCTAGGTCCGTCTGATTTTTTTTAATGAAAAACGATCGGTTTAGCCCACACACAATCGGTTTGTCCGACGGACTGATTCCGTCGGACCTAGTCTGCCGGAAAGTCCAGTCATGCATACACGGCATTAGCGCGTGCTATAGGGTAATTAGTGGAAGTAAAACAGACCCCATATTAGATACGGGGGAAAGGGAGGAGAGTCAGGTGGGGGAGGAGCAGCAGATTGTTAGCTTCAGTGTCAACTGAGAGTCACGTCAGCTGTTTCTATGGTTCCCTTAATAGCACTTCTTATTCATTGATCTTAGAATATATTATTGATTGTAACAAAACTGATTGACAAATGATAATGCCATTAGCATACCCTCCAGCTGTCCCTGATTTGGAGCAATGTCCCTCTGTCCCTCGTTCCTCCTCATTTGTCCCTCATTTTGGTCTGATCTATATAGTTGTATATAAAATCCACTTTTTATCTTTCAAAAAGTGTTTCCCAATGCTAAACCTTTCATCTGATTTCTAAATTGCTGCATTTGTATATTTTAAAAGCCAATATAACGGAATAGTAGTAATACCTTTTTTTTGGGGTTAATTCTCCTTTAAGGGGGTGTGGCAGGGGGCGTGTCCTATGCCTACATACATTTGCTAGTAGGTGTCCCTCATTCCCATCTCACAATGTTGGGAGGTGTGTATTAGGCACAGCTACAAGCAAATACATATTTAATTTTAGTTATGGATAGCGTGAGCAATGACCGAAACGTATATCTGCTATCTGGATCCCCATTAAGGAGATTCCCTTTACTTCTGGTACCATCATGTGATAGGTTCTCACCCGTCCACAACCCATCCAAAGGAAAACCAACTTTGACCTGTGCTGGGCCAGCTGGATTGGACATGTACCCTTAAAGGGGACCTGTGCTGGGCGAGCTGGATTGGACATGTACCCTTAAAGGGGACCTGTGCTGGGCCAGCTGGATTGGACATGTACCCTTAAAGGGGACCTGTTGGGGGCCAGCTATGGTCAAGCAGGGGACAAAAGACAAGTGGTCTGTAGGATTAAAAGTAATAGAGTATCTAATGCCATGAAACATCCACAAAGCACTGAAAGGGCAAAGCGCTTCCATAAAATGATTTGGTTTAATCTGTTGTGCATGCATAGGCGTGCTCAGGGGGGTGCGCACACCCCAATCACCCCATTCCCTCTGCTGATATTTCACCAAAAATCCCCAACCCCCCCCCCCCCCCTTTCTGACACTGTCCACTGCTCTACTGACACCATCCTCTGTCCTACTGACAAGTCCCCTGCTCTACTGACACCCTCCATTGCCCTACTAGCACCTTCCATGTTTTAATACATTTGGGGTGCACACCCTAATGCAATAGGCTGCGCACACCTATGTGACGCATGCATTGGGTAGGTTGGTGGTTTTCTGTGTACGGCTTAAACTTTTGCATGCTGGAGTGTGGCAAGGAAATGCCAGACCCAATTTTTTTTTTAAAGTTCCCCCCAAAAATTCAGTTTTATTCTGAAGTATGCTGAGTTACATCAATGAGTTTTCAGGGTCACAATGGGCTCCCTTCATCAGGGCTGAAGAATAATCCCATAGAATGTGTGTGTGTGTGTGTGGGGTGGGGGGGGTAGAAGGTAAAGGTCCCATTCCTCTGAACCCCTAAATCACATTGGCTGTAATTGAATGAGACTCCTAATAAAACATAATAAGGAGATAATGGAGGGGGGGGGGTTGGTTTTGGGCTACATTACTTGAGCCAAGCTATAGGCCACATCTGGATCTAGGGTCAGCGGTGTGTCCTAAATGTGCACAAATTTTGGATTAAGGTCAGCAGAGGCTGTCTGTGGTCTATGTTTCATCTCTGATGAGGACCTTGACCTGTGTGTGTGTGGGGAGGGGGGCTGTGATGGGAATCTTGATGTAAGGGGGGCTCAGATGAGGACCCTGATCTAGGTGGGGGGCTGTGATGGGGATCCTGATGTAAGGGGGGCTCAGATGAGGACCCTGATCTAAGTGAGGGGGGCTGTAATGGGGATCCTGATGTAAGGGGGGCTCAGATGAGGACCCTAATCTAAGTAAGGGGGGCTGTGATGGGGATCCTGATGTAAGGGGGCTCAGATGAGGACCCTGATCTAAGTGGGGGGAGCTGTGATGGGGATCCTGATGTAAGGGGGGCTCATATGGGGAACCTGATCTGAGTGGGGGGGGGGGCTGTGATGGGGATCCTGATGTAAGGGGGGCTCAGATGAGGACCCTGATCTAAGTGGGGAGGGGAGCTATGATGGGGATCCTGATGTAAGGGGGGCTCAGATGAGGACCCTGATCTAAGTGGGGTGCTGTGATGGGGATACTTATATAAGAGGGGCTCAGATGAGGACCCTGATCTAAGTGAGGGGGGCTGTGATGGGGATCCTGATGTAAGGGGGCTCAGATGAGGACCCTGATCTAAGTGGGGGGAGCTGTGATGGGGATCCTGATGTAAGGGGGGCTCATATGGGGAACCTGATCTGAGTGGGGGGGGGGGGGCTGTGATGGGGATCCTGATGTAAGGGGGGCTCAGATGAGGACCCTGATCTAAGTGGGGAGGGGAGCTATGATGGGGATCCTGATGTAAGGGGGGCTCAGATGAGGACCCTGATCTAAGTGGGGTGCTGTGATGGGGATACTTATATAAGAGGGGCTCAGATGAGGACCCTGATCTAAGTGAGGGGGGCTGTGATGGGGATCCTGATGTAAGGGGGGCTCAGATGAGGACCCTGATCTAAGTGAGGGGGGCTGTAATGGGGATCCTGATGTAAGGGGGGCTCAGATGGGGAACCTGATCTGAGTGGGGGGGGGCTGTGATGGGGATCCTGATGTAAGAGGGGCTCAGATGAGGACCCTGGAAAAGGGAAATAATTATTGGACATTGTAGAAGGGAAGACGGTTGTTTAGTGAACGGTCAACAGCAGCTGAATTCTGATTGGCTGCTCTGAGCAGGACTCCATTTTGTACGATTGCCTGTAATGTGACTTCTCTTCTTGTCGGGGAACTGAACATAAGCCTGGATGTGTAATGTCCCCCTCCTCCACCTCCATTGTATTCATCCAGCAAGATAAGACGCCAGGGAGAGTATGATGGGATTGGAGGAACTACTGGGAATTCCCGCGTATCACCAGGAAACAATCCGTGGAATATGAACCCAACCCGACCGGACTAAAGAGAGTGATGGCACACAATACACATCCGCACCTTGCATTCAATTATTGTTAATTGGACATGGCACAGGAGCGGTGGCTTTGTCTATTGCCTAATTTACCTGATGTTGTCCCTGCAGATCCCGCTCATTCCTTAACAAAATGCAACATTGTAGTGTTAAGATATTTAAAGGGCAACTTTACTCGGAATGGTCAGGGGTGGGTAGTGGGGTCCCCCAGGGTTCTGTGCTGGACCAATCTTGTTTAATTTGTTCATAAACGACCTGGAGGATGGGGATGGGGTAAACAGTTCAATCTCTGTATTTTCTGATGATACTAAGCTAAGCAGGGCAATAACTTCTCCGCAGGATGCGGAAACCTTGCAAAAAGATCTGAACAAACTACATGGCAAATGAGGTTTAATGTTTAAAAATGTAAAATAATGCATTTAGGTTGCAAAAATTTGAATGCGATCTATACACTGGGGGGGGGGGGGGGGGAGACCCTCTGGCGGAATCTAGGATGGAAAAGGACCTGGGGGTCCTAGTAGACGATAAGCTCAGCAATGGCATACAATGCCAAGATGCTGCTAACAAAGCAAACATAATATTGGCATTAAAAAGGGGATCAACTCCAGAGATAAAACGATAATTCTCCCGCTCTACAAGACTCTGGTCCGGCCGCACCTGGAGTATACTGTCCAGTTCTGGGCACCAGTCCTCAGGAAGGATGTACTGGAAATGGAGCGAAGTACAAAGAAGGGCAGCAAAGCTAATAAAGGGTCTGGAGGATATTAGTTATGAGGAAAGGTTGCGAGCACCCTGAGATTCTTCAACCTCCACAGTGCCCTCTGACCTGCCACAGTGCCACCCAGCCTTCCACAGCGCCCACCGACCTGCCACAGTGCCACCCAGCCTCCCATAGTGCCCTCAAATCTTCCACAGTGCAACCTAGCCTCCCAGAATTCCCTGCAAACTGTCACAGTGCCACCTAGCCTCCCGATAAATTGCTCGCAAAAAAACTTATTTTCTGGCTGTGCCCTTCCCGAAACCAGACTATGGATCCGCCCCTGCTCCTAGGGTTGTCCCTTTTTTGCAAGTCAAACCCAAATACTTTAGCGGTGCACAGCAATTTTTTTTTATAGTATAAACTATACATATACTTTGCAATTAACCACTTAACGACCGCCCGCCACAGTTGTGCTGGTTGGCTCTCCTGCGCGAACTGCCATCATTGTACATCAGCCCGTGCAGTTGTGGTTGCGCGCCCGTTGCACGCTGCGGGACTGTGCCCGCGGGTCGGGTGGACTCGATGTCTGCCTGGCGGCCCGCGATCGCCTAATACAGGGGCAGAATGGGGATCTGCCTTTGTAAACAAGGCAAATCCCCATTTTGACAGGAGACATATCAGAGATCTACTGTTTCCAGTCATCAGGAACAGTAATCTCTGTCAAGTCCCAGCCAGCTCATCCCTCTACAGTTAGAACACACCAAGGGAACACAGTTGACCCCTTGATCGCCCCCTAGTTTGAATCCCTTACCTGCCAGAGTAATTTTTACATTGATCTGTGCATTTTTATAACATTGATCAATGTAATTATGTCACTGATCCCCAAAAAGTGTCATTTGGAATCAGATTTGTTCGCCGCAATGTCGCAGTCCCACTAAAAATCGCAGATCGCCATAATCAGTAGAAACAATAAAAATGAATAAAAGTCCCAACATCTATTATTATTATTATTATACAGGATTTATATAGGGCCGACAGTTTATGCAGCGCTTTACAACATTAGGGCAGACATTACAATACAATGCAATACAGGAGGAATCAGAGGGCCCTGCTCATTAGAGCTTACAATCTAGGAGGGAGGGTCAAGTTATACAAAAGGGTAATAGCTGTGGGGGATGAGCTAATGGAGAAAATAGTGCAGTTGTTAGATGGAGGCAGGATAGGCTTCTCTGAAGAAGAAAGTTTTCAGGGATCGCCTAAAAGTGGATAAATTTGGATCTATCCCATAGTTTTGCTCAAACCAATCGATATATGCCTATTGCGTTTTTTTTTTTTTTTTTTTTACCAAAAATATGTAGAAGAATATATATATCGGCATAAACTGATGAATACATTTGTATTTTTGGATATGTATTATAGCAAAAAAGTAAAAAAAAAAAAATTGTTGCTATTTGTTTGTTTATAGTGCAAAAAATAAAAACCACAGAGGTGATCAAATACCACCAAAAGAAAGCTCTGTGGGAAGAAAAAGGACATCAATTTTGTTTGGGTACAGCGTCGCACGACCGCGCAATTGTCAATTAAAGCGACGCAGTGCCGTATCACAAAATATGGCCTGGTCATTAAGGGGGCAAATCCTTCCGGTCCTTAAAGTGATTGTAAAGTCTTGTGTCTTTTTTTTTTTTCCTACAAAAATAACAAGCATGTTATACTTACCTGCTCTGTGCAGTGTGTTTGCACAGAGCAGCCCCCAAAATCCTCTTTTTCTTGGGTCCCTCTCCTGTGATCCTGGTCCCAGCCTCCTGTTGAGCGCCCCCACAGCAAGCAGCTTGCTCTGGGGGCACCCGAGCCGAGTCACAAGAGTTCCCCATTTACACTGTAATGCACACGGTCAGATTTTCCGACGGGGAAATGTGCGATTGGATCATGTTGTCGGAAAATCTGAGAGCGTGTGTGGGCTCCATCGCACAAAGTTTGAGAGCAGGATCTAAAATTTTCCGACAGCAAATTCCGATCGTGTGTAGACAATTCCGCCGGATAAAATGTCACGCATTCTCAGAATAAACGAAGAGACGAAAGCTATTGGCTACTGGCCCGTTTATAGTCCTGACATACGTGTTTGACGTCACCTTGTTCAGAACGATCGGATTTTCCCACAACTTTGTGCGACCGTGTGTATGCAAGACAAGTTTCGGCCAAAATCCGTCATAAAAAATCAGACAGATTTTGTGGTCGGAATGTCCGACTGTGTGTACAGGGCAAAAGGGGGGACTCTGCAGACTCTGATGTAAGGGAGAACTCTGGGGGACTCTAACATAAGGGCTGAGAACCCTGATTTACCTTACTGTACTCACTCAGAGGCGGGGGGGGGGGGGGGGGTTCAGTCACAGACAGGGATGAATGGTGAGCTCACTCACCCCTTGGCAGTCATCACCTTTCAAGTGCTTTAAAAAAACGCACCACCACCAATGGAATCCATGCATCCAGTGCCCTGAATGTAGATCAGGGGGTCAGATGCATAGATGGGGGGGCGGCGCCTGTGCACCCCTAATGGACGTGCCCGCCGCTGCCTCCAGCACACCCTAGCACCCCTGGCTATTACATACAGAACATTCAGAACGTTGTCACCCTGTAACAGGAAGTCCCGGAACAAGGACCTCTATGGCAGGATCACGACGGCTTATTATGAAAGCTGCAGACGTGGAACACAAGTTTATGGAATTAAATCGCTGTGATAAAAATCTGAATTTTAGTGATTGGATTGAGATCATCTTTCATGGAAAGCTTTAAATTCACCGGCTCTACCCAATGAGCCCCCGCCGCTGTTTTTTGTGATATTTGCAATCATATTCTCGAGAGAGAGCGTCATTTTGTACGATCGACGAGGGCCATTAAAACAGCAGCTGCTGTAGTCACCGCCGGTTATGACTTGTATGGGGAAAGACGGGACGATGGCTTCTAAAAATCTTTACAATCTCTAAGAAGAGAAGAATTCCATCACCACCCCCCCGATGAATGTTTATGGGCAAGTAACGGGATTACATTAAACCATTAGATACAATGTTGCCAGTTACTTTAATGTCTTTCAAGGCTTTTATTTATTTTGTTCATAAACAACCTGGAGGATGGGGGATGGGGTACACAGATCAATCTCTGTATTTGCGGACGATACTAAGCTAAGCAGGGCAATAACTTCTCCGCAGGATGTGGAAACCTTGCAAAAAGATCTGAACAAATGAATGGGGTGGGCAACTACATGACAAATGAAGTTCAATGTAGAAAAATGTAAAATAATGCATTTGGGTGGCAAAAATCTGAATGCAATCTATAGACTGGGGGGAGAACCTCTGGGGGGGATCTAGGATGGAAAAGGACCTGGGGGTCCTTGTAGATGATGGGCTCAGCAATGGGATGCAATGCCAAGCTGCTGCTAACAAAGCAAACAGAATATTGGCATTAAAAAGGGGATCAACTCCAGAGATAAAAAGATAATTCTCCCGCTCTACAAGACTCTGGTCCGGCCGCACCTGGAGTATACTGTCCAGTTCTGGGCACCAGTCCTCAGGAAGGATGTACTGGAAATGGAGCGACTACAAAGAAGGGCAACAAAGCTAATAAAGGGTCTGGAGGATATTAGTTATGAGGAAAAGGTTGTGAGCACTGAACTTATTCTCTCTGGAGAAGAGACGCTTGAGAGTGGATATGATTTCAATTTCCAAATATCGTACTGGAGAGCCCACAATAGGGAGAAAACTTTTTCGCAGAAGGGAGTTTAACAAGACATGTGGCCACTCATTAAAATGAGAAGAAAAGAGGTTTAACCTTAAACTACGTAGAGGGTTCTTTACTGTAAGAGCGGCAAGGATGTGGAATTTCCTTCCACAGGCGGTGGTCTCAGTGGGGGGGGGGGGGCATTGATGGTTTCAAGAAACTATTAGATAAGCACCTGAACGATGGGATGGGGGGCCTGGGACTGGAACAGCCCATTTTTTTTTTGTTTTTTTTTTTTTTTATGTGTTTTTGTACCAGTTGATCTATCCAATGCTGAGTATACACTAGTAGAATCTACACAACAAATTGTACAAAAATTTGTATAAAAATTCTCAGTACATTCAATGGCTTGCCAGATGTCATTGAACAGCAGTTCAAAGTTTGATGTGCTTTTATTCAATTTATTGATTCAATCAGAGATATTTTTCTTTTTCTTTCTTTTTTTTCTTCACACATATTAATACGAACGTTTGAGGCCTGAAGATTAGCTAAAACCCCCAAACATTCTATATTTTCTAAAAGCAAAGACTCTGGGGGGAAAAAAAACAGAAGTGGTTGCTTTTTTGTGTCAGGTGACTATAGCTCAAACCCTTATTTTTGTTGAAAGAACAAAAAATACGCTAAAGTTAATTTTAGTTCACACAATAAATTGTTACTTTTTTATTTGTCACTTTAAATGTTTAATTTTTTTTCAATAATGTTTATTGGTATTTTCAAAATGTAACAAAGTATAAACATTATTCACTACAAATTATTCACTTTACAGTCAACCCAGAGTACAAGGGGGCACTCTTTACATCTAGAGGAAAAGAGATTTCATCTCCAAATACGGAAAGGTTTCTTCACAGTAAGAGCTGTGAAAATGTGGAATAGACTCCCTGCAGAGGTGGTTCTGGCCAGCTCAGTGGATTGCTTTAAGAAAGGCCTGGATTATTTCCTAAGTGTACATAATATATCTGGGTACTAACATTTATAGGTAAAGTTGATCCGGGGGAAAATCTGATTGCCTCTCGGGGGATCAGGAAGGAATTTTTCTCCTGCTGTAGCAAATTGGATTATGCTCTGCTTGTTTTTTTTTTTTTTTTTATTCCTCTGGATCAACTGTGGGTATAGAATTGGGTATATGGGATTGTATGATATTATTATTATTATTTTTTTGTGGTTGAACTGGATGGACTTGTGTATTTTTTCAACCTGACTAACTATGTAACTATAAAGGATACATTGATATACACATTGTCCTATATATATCCTTAAATTGTCTATATGTTTAATTGTTTTCATAATTGTATTGAAAATAACCTCCTATGTAATAGCATACACCTTGTGACATGTTCTCTTTATGGAGACATCAGGGGTCTATTAGACTCCTGATTTTCCCTGTGTGCTCCACTGAGCTAATAGAGCACAGATCATGCTCCATTAGCTGTTTTTTCCTGGCTAGCACTCCCAGGGAATGGCAGCTTCGGACCTGGAAGTGATGCAATATACATTGCTTCCGGGTTCATTCACCAGAGGGAGGATCAGCGAACAGACATTTTGCTGAGCTCCCTCCACCCTTCCCAGTAACACCCACTGTGGCCACCCTGAGCCCAGAGGTGGGATAGTAGAGCCTTGGCTACAGGGCGGGGGGTCACATGGGGGGAAGGGTGCATAGCTCCCAACTGTCCCTGATTTTAAGGGACTGTCCCTTATTTGGAGCAATGTCCCTCTGTCCCTCTTTCCTCCTCATTTGCCCCTCATTTTGTCTGATCTATATAGTTGTATATTAAATGCACTTTTTATCTTTCAAAAAGTGTTTCCCAGCACCAAACCTTTCATCCAATTTCTAAATTGCTGCCTTTGTCAATTTTAAAAGCCAATATAAAGGAATAGTAGTAGTAAAAAAAAGCCCTTGTGGATTTAATTAACCTTTTTTTTTTGGTTAATTCTCCTTTAAGGGGGTGTGGCAGGGGGACGTGACCTATGACTACACACATTTGCTAGTAGGTGTCCCTCATTCCCATTTCAGAATGTTTGGAGGTGTGCCTATGTCATAGAATTCCGCATCGTGACATGTTCTCTTTATGGAGACATCAGGGGTCTATTAGACTCCTGATGTTCCCTGTGTACTCCACTGAGCTAACGGAGCACAGATCATGCTCCATTAGCTGTTTTTTTCCTGGATAGCACTCCCAGGTAATGGCAGCTTCGGACCTGGAAGTGATGCAATATACATTGCTTCCTGGTTCATTAACCAGAGGGAGGATCAGCAAACAGATGTTTGCTGAGCTCCCTCCGCCCTACGCAGTGACACCCACCGTGGCCACCCTGAGCCCAGAGGTGGGATAGTAGAGCCTGGGCTACAGGGCAGGGGATCGTGTGCATAGCTCCCAACTGTCCCTGAATTCGAGGGACTGTCCCTGATTTGGAGCAATGTCCCTCTGTCCCTCATTCTTCCTCATTTGCCCCTCATTTTGGTCTGATCTATATAGATGTATATAAAATGCACTTTTTATCTTTCAAAAAGTGTTTCCCAGCACTAAACCTTTCATCCAATTTCTAAATTGCTGCCTTTGTCAATTTTAAAAGCCAATATAAAGGAATAGTAGTAGTAAAAAAAAGCCCTTGTGGATTTAATTAACCTTTTTTTTTTTTGGTTAATTCTCCTTTAAGGGGGTGTGGCAGGGGGACGTGACCTATGACTACATACATTTGCTAGTAGGTGTCCCTCATTCCCATTTCAGAATGTTTGGAGGTATGCCTATGTCATAGCATACACCTCGTGACATGTTCTCTTTATGGAGACATCAGGGGTCTATTAGACTCCTGATGTTCCCTGTGTACTCCACTGAGCTAACGGAGCACAGATCATGCTCCATTAGCTGTTTTTTTTCCTGGCTAGCACTCCCAGGGAATGGCAGCTTCGGACCTGGAAGTGATGCAATATACATTGCTTCCGGGTTCATTCACCAGAGGGAGGATCAGCGAACAGACATTTTGCTGAGCTCCCTCCACCCTTCCCAGTAACACCCACCATGGCCACCCTGAGCCCAGAGGTGGGATAGGGGAGCCTGGGCTACAGGGCGAGGGGTCACACTTGGGGGGGAGGGTGCAGTAATTGTATAAGTGATCATACATATAATGTTAGAAATTCCATCTCTCCTGTTCCTTCGAAATGTCTCATTGCTGCCGTCGAAAACGAACATTAATTTCACCCCACTAATGATCAGAAAATCTGATAAATATTCTTAAAAAGTACATTTTGGTTTGAAAATCTACTTATTTATATCCAGGTTAGAATAGGATAGGAGATGCCACCAGGGAGGTTACAATGAGCCATTTGTTCTCAGATGCTTTCATATACAAGGCAGGTTGTTCTCATTGGCCAAGCAGATAATAAAGGCAGCCATGGTCTGCTGAGCCAACATGCTAGTACGTATGATCATTTAATATCTGGGTCACTACAGCCCCGAAGGTAGGGCTGGAAGTTTGCTCAGGTGGAGAGGTTGTCGCGCTCCTATGTCTCCCCCTCCTGTGACAATGTGCAGCAATGGAAATAGCATAAGGATAGAGAATGCAAATCCCTTTACTATACACCTAGCCATGGGCTTGTGTGGACCCAATGCGGTGTCTGAGGCACAGAACTATGTCTACAGCCAGAATTTTGGTTTTGCATAGAGGGTAGAATGGTTACCATGTTGGTCAAGTATTTTCCTTGTTGGCTGTTCTCCATTGAGGAGGTCCAGTGGCTCCTACTTCAGACTCTGTCACCTCCATCAGACTCTTTTGCACTCAAGACTTTCAGTAGTGTTGGATGCCCATGTCCCCCTCCCCCAACTGTAGTTTCCTCTCCTACACTACTGCTGTGTTCTGAAACCAAAACGTTGGGGAAAGTCACCGGCGTCTGATGGTTCTGTAAGTTTTGGATGCTTGAGAATCAAATTTTTTTTTTAGCGTTGGGTTAGGAGCACCACCTAGTAGGAAATGTTCGAGTAGCCTGAAGATTGGTGTGAAATGTTTGTCGTTTAAGAATAGCCAACGCATTTCGGGAGATGGAGGGGGGGAGGGGTGTGAGTCCTCCAATTATTCAGGACTTACAATGTATGCACTGTGTTTAAAACCACATGGTGTTTCTGAGCTGTGATGTCTCCTCATGGAGAAGGGATGGTGACTCTCAGACGTGACGAATGCCAAAGATTCTTATGGAGGCTTCAATGCAGGAAAGGCAGAAGACATTGGTTTTTGAAAGATCTTCTATTGTGGGGAAATATCATAATCTAGGCCAGTGACTCTTAACCAACGGGCCATGGCATACTGCTGGGCTTTGGACTCCCTTAGCCAGGGCCTTCAACCAGCTGCAGATCCTGTAACCTCCCACAGTTTCCTCCTTCCATAGTGACCTCCAACCTCCCATAGAAGCACTCAGTGCCCCCAGGCACCCTGAAATTCTTCAAACTCCACAGTGCCTTCTGACCTGCCACAGTGTCACCCAGCCTTCCACAGCACCCACCGGCCTGCCACAGTGCCACCCAGCCTCCCATAGTGCCCTCAAACTGCCACAGTGCCACCTAGCCTCCCAGAATTCCCTCCAACCTACCACAGTGCCACCTAGCCTCCCAGAATGCCCTCCAACCTGCCACAGTGCCACCTAGTCTCCCAGAATTCCCTGCAAACTGCCACAGTTCCACCTAGCCTCCCAGGACTCCCTCCAACCTGCCACAGTGCCACCCAGCCTCCCATAGTGCTCTCAAACCTTTCACAGTGCCACCTAGCCTCCCAGAACTCCCTGCAAACTGCCACAGTGCCACCTAGCCTCCCAGAATTCCCTCCAACCTACCACAGTGCCGCCTAGCCTCCCAGATTGCCCTCCAACCTGCCACAGTGCCACCTAGTCTCCCAGAATTCCCTACAAACTGCCACAGTTCCACCTAGCCTCCCAGGACTCCCTCCAACCTGCCACAGTGCCACCCAGCCTCCCATAGTGCTCTCAAACCTTTCACAGTGCCACCTAGCCTCCCAGAACTCCCTGCAAACTGCCACAGTGCCACCTAGCCTCCCAGAATTCCCTCCAACCTACCACAGTGCCACCTAGCCTCCCAGAATGCCCTCCAGCCTGCCAAAGTGCCACCTAGCCTCCCATAGTGCCCTCAAACTGCCACGGTGCCACCTAGCCTCCCAGAATTCCCTCCAACCTACCACAGTGCCACCTAGCCTCCCAGAATGCCCTCCAACCTGCCACAGTGCCACCTAGTCTGCCAGAATTCCCTCCAACCTGCCACAGTGCCACCCAGCCTCCCATAGTGCTCTCAAACCTTTCACAGTGCCACCTAGCCTCACAGAACTCCCTGCAAACTGCCACAGTGCCACCTAGCCTCCCAGAATGCCCTCCAACCTGCCAAAGTGCCACCTAGCCTCCCACAGTGCCTTCCAGCCTGTTACAGAGTCTCCAGCCCTCCTTAGTATTCGCAACCTTCAACAGTATCCCTTTCGTGTACCCCAATCCCCCACAGTGCTCCCCAGCCTCATCCCCAACAGGGCTCAGGCAGAATGTCCTAACCCACTCCACAGCTCCCATAGTGACACTCAGCCCCATCAAGAGCCTTCCAGCATTTCCATGCATGTTTTGCAATCCTCTACGTTTAGTGCATGGGTATAAACTTTATTTTTTAATGTGGGCGGCATGGAAGATTTTGGGAAAATTTACCAGGCTCTGGTCTTAAAAAAAGTTGAGAGCCCCCAACCCTAGAGAATAAAATGGTGATTGTTGCAATAGTTTTTGTCACACAGTATTTGCACAGAGGTGTTTCAAACGCATTATTTTGGGGGGGAAAAAAAAAGACACATAAAATGTAAAAAAAAACAAACAGTAAATTATCCCAATTTTTTTTTGTATAATGTGAAAGATGATGCTACGCCAAGTAAATAGATGCCTAATATGTCATGCTTTGAAATTGCGCACACTCAAATGGCGACAAACTACGGTACCTACAAAATCTCCAAAGGCAGCGTTTTAAAAAAGTATACCGGTTACCAGGTTAGAGTTATAGAGGAGGTCTTTTGCTAGAATTATTTCTCTCACTCTGACGATCGCGACGATACCTCACATGTGTGATTTGAACACCGTTTACATTTGCGGGTGCGACTTACGTATGCATTTTTCGTTGTTGCGCGGGGATGGGGGCGCTTTACAAAAAAAAAAAATCCTTATTTTCTTTTTTTCCCTTTTTTTTTTTTACATAGTCCCTTAAAAAAAAAAAATCTGATCACTTTAGTGTTAGAGAATTTATGCTAAGAGGGGTGATTTTTTAATTTTTTTTATTGGGGGGAGAGTGGGGGGATTTGTGTTAATAGAGCTGAGTGGGGGGATTTGTGTTAATAGGGCTGAGTGGGGGGGGAATTTGTGCTAGGAGGGGAAATTTGGGGATTGGGCGGGGGATTTGTACTGGGAAGGGGGAATTCGGGAGTGGGGGGAGAGGATGTGTAATTGGAGAGGAAATTTTAATGATAGAGAATTTATGCTAGGAGGGGTGATATACAGTGGTGTGAAAAAGTGTTTGCCCCCTTCCTCATTTCCTGTTACTTTGCATGTTTGTCACACTTAAGTGTTTCGGAACATCAAACCAATTTAAACAATAGTCAAGGACAACACAAGTAAACACAAAATGCAATTTGTAAATGAAGGTGTTTATTATTAAAGGTGAAAAAAAATCCAAACCATCATGGCCCTGTGTGAAAAAGTGATTGCCCCCTAAACCTAATAACTGGTTGGGCCACCCTTAGCAGCAATAACTGCAACCAAGCGTTTGCGATAATGTGCAATGAGGCTTTTACAGCGTCCTGGAGGAATTTTGGCCCACTCATCTTTGCAGAATTGTCCTAATTCAGTTACATTAGAGGGTTTTCGAGCATGAACGGCCTTTTTAAGGTCATACCACAACATCTCAATAGGATTCAGGTCAGGACTTTGGCTAGGCCACTCCAAAGTCTTCATTTTGTTTTTCTTCAGCCATTCGGTGGTGGACTTGCTGGTGTGTTTAGGATCATTGTCCTGCTGCAGAACCCAAGTTCGTTTCAGCTTGAGTACACGAACAGATGGTCGGACATTCTCCTTCAGGATCTCTTGGTAGACAGCAGAATTCATAGTTCCTTTTATCACGGCAAGTCTTCCAGGTCCTGAAGCAGCAAAACAGCCCCAGACCATCACACTACCACCACCATATTTTACTGTTGGTATAATGTTCTTTTTATGAAATGCAGTGTTCCTTCTACGCCAGATATACTTGGACACACACCTTCCAAAGAGTTCCACTTTTGTCTCATCGGTCCACAGAATGTTGTCCCAAAAGTCTTGGGGATCATCAAGATGTGTTGTGGAGAAATTGAGACGAGCTTTGATGTTCTTTTTGCTCAGCAGTGGTTTTCTCCTTGGAACTCTGCCATGCAGGCCATTTTTGCCCAGTCTTTTCCTGATGGTGGAGGCATGAACGCTGACCTTAACTGAGGCAAGTGAGGCCTGCAGTTCCTTGGACGTTGTTGTGGGGTCTTTTGTGACCTCTTGGATGAGTCGTCGCTGCGCTCTTGGGGTAATTTTGGGCGGCCGGCCACTCCTGGGAAGGTTCACCACTGTTCCATGTCTTCGCCATTTGTGGATAATGGCTCTCACTGTGGTTCGCTGGATTCCCAAAGCTTTGGAAATGGCTTTATAACCCTTTCCAGACTGATAGATCTCAATTACTTTCTTTCTCAATTGTTCCTGAATTTCTTTGGGTCTCGGCATGATGTGTAGCTTTTAAGGATCTTCTGGTGGACCTTACTGTGTCAAGCAGCTCCTATTTAAGTGATGCCTTGATTGTGAACAGGTGTGGCAATAATCAGGCCTGGGTGTGGCTAGAGAAATTGAACTCAGGTGTGGACAACCACAGTTATAGTATGTTTTAACAAGGGGGGCAATCACTTTTTCACACAGGGCCATGATGGTTTGGATTTTTTTTCACCTTTAATAATAAACACCTTCATTTACAAATTGCATTTTGTGTTTACTTGTGTTGTCCTTGACTATTGTTTAAATTGGTTTGATGTTCCGAAACACTTAAGTGTTTGTGCTAGGAGGGGAAATTTGGGGATTGGGCAGGGGATTTGTACTGGGAGGGGGGGGATTTGAAGTGGGAGGAGAGGATGTGTACTTGGAGGGGACACTTTAGTGGTAGAGAATTTATGTAAGGAGGGGTGATATTTATTTATATCACCCCTCCTAGCATAAATTCTCTACCACTAAAATTTCCTCTCCAATTACACATCCTCTCCGGAGTGGGGGGAGAGGATGTGTAATTGGAGAGGAAATTTTAGTGGTAGAGAATTTATCCTAGGAGGGGTGATATATATATATTTTGGGGTGGGGGGGGGGGATTTGTGTTAATAGGGCTGAGTGGGGGGATTTGTGCTAGGAGGGGAAATTTGGGGATTGGGCGGGGGATTTGTACTGGGAGGGGGGGGGGGAATTTGGAGTGGGGGGAGAGGATGTGTACTTGGAGGGGACATTTTAGTGGTAGAGAATTTATGTAAGCAGGGGTGATATTTATTAAAATTTTTGGGGAGGGGGATTTGTGCTGGGGGGGATTTTAACTGGAGGGTGAATACGTACGGGGGAGGGGGGAGTTTGATTAGATTGGTGCTAATTTTTTTGGGGGGGTATTTTTGACACATAATGCTCATCCTGGGGGGGGTTGGCATGTTCGCCCTAGGCTATAGATGACCTTGTCCCGGCATTGCCTGCAGCGCTGACATCTCTGCGTGGAAGAAGTTTGTTTTAAGGTAAGTTTAACATAATGTGCTAGTATGCATACTAGCACATTATGACATTACTTTGGAGGCTAAGGAAAAAAAAAAGCGTCTAGCGGTTTACAACCACTTTGAAGCAATAATGACTTATTCCAATCCAGAGAGTTTCCCTTTAAGGAATCTTTTTTTATTTCCTGTAGCCATCAGGGGATACATTGTATACATTCTCATTCTTTACAATCTACACCCGGGAGGACAATACACCTGCGTCTATCACAGTAATTGCGTCTTTTGTCACTCTGCCCTTAAACCCGTCCCCGCCACAACCAAGCCGGATCCGTCTAATTCCATAATCCCATTAATATAGTTTGCCTTTGATAAATGATTGCCACATAACGCATCTACTAAACATGAGCCTGGCTTTCCGAATCAGCGATCCCATAACTCACCGCCATTTGCATTGCAGAAAAGATAAAATAATCGCTTTAGGTCGCCGCTCCTCGTTCTGCGTCTCTGCATGGCCTGCGACCATCCGTGTTGAAATGATGTTGCAGTCGATCTCCACCTTTTTCGGAGAACAGAATCCTCCAATGTCTCCCATAAAATGTAATTAGACGAGATGGCAGGTTGGTCTATCAGTCCTGGAAAGCTCTGAGAGTAATTGCCGTCTATGCACAGTGCAGGTCGTAGCGGCCTCGGGAGACGGCCCATTTTTTATGCTAAAGCTGGACTCCATCTTCCTTTAGGGCTCATTCAGACCTAATGCAATGCAAATGCAATGCACTAGGACAGCGCACCTGCACTGCGGCGTGCCCGACGCACTACTATGGGCTCTGCGAAAAAAAATAAAAGGTTCAGATTTTTAGCACTTTAACCCCTTTTACAGGATTTACCCCCCTTCACGACCAGGCCATTTTTCTTACGGCGCCGCGTCGCTTTAACTGACAATTGGTAAAAGTATTTATCATATTAAAAAGTTGGTAAAGTATTATTATATTTACATCTAAAATCTTTATACAGCCAGTTGTTTACAGATCTCAAACGCTCAAGATGGAATTTTAACACAGGACTTAAAGTGGTATTAAACCCTCGTTTTGAACCACTTCAGCCCCCCGGAAGGTTTTGCCCCCTTAATGACCAGGCCATTTTTTTGCGATACGGCACCAAGTCGCTGTAAACGGACAGTTGCGCGGTCACGCGGCGCTGTACCCAAATAAAATTGATGTCCTTTTTTCCCCCACAAATCAGAGCTTTCTTTTGGTCGTATTTGATCATCTCTGCGGGTTTTATTTTTTGCTCTATAAACAAAAAAAGAGCGACAATTTTGAAAAAAAAATGATATTTTTTTACTTTCTGCTATAAAATATTTCCAAAAAAAACCCTGTAAAAGAACAAATTTCTTCATTAATTTAGGCCGATATGTATTCTGCTACATATTTTTGGCAAAAAAAAGCATATACTGATTGGTTTGCGCAAAAGTTATAGCGTCTACAAAATAGGGGATAGATCTATGGCGATTTTTATAATTTTTTTTTTTTTTTACTAGTAATGGCAATCAGCGATTTTTTTTTTTAGCTGGACTGTGACATTGCGGCGGACAGATTGGACACCTAACTGACATTTTTATAATTTTTTTTTACTAGTAATGGCGGCTAGCAGCATTTTTTTTTAGCGGGACTGTGACATTGCAGTGGACAGATCGGACACCTAACTGACATTTTTATAATTTTTTTTTTTTTACTAGTAATGGCGGCAATCATCGATTTTTTTTTGTGACATTGCAGCGGACAGATCGGACACCTTACTGAAATTTTTATATATATATATTTTTACTAGTAATGGCTGCCATTTTTATAATTTTTTTTACATTTTTACTAGTAATGGCGGATATCAACTTTTTTTTTTTGTGGGACTGTGACATTGCGGCGGACAGAACGGCCCCCTTACTGACATTTTTTACACTTTTTTGGGGAACCAGTGGCATTGTTACAGTAATCAATGCTAAAAATTTGCACTGTCACTGTACTAATGACACTGGCAGGGAAGGGGTTAACATCAGGGGCGATCAAGGGGTTAAATGTGTTCCTTCACTGTGTGTCCTAAGTGTATGGGGGGGGGGATGGGCTGCCTGGGATAACACACAGATCCGTCCTCCCAAATAGCATAAAGACCAGGTCCATGAGATCTCCACCGTCAGAATGGAGATCTGCCTTGTTTACACAGACAGATCCCCGTTTGGTCACTGCGGGTGGCCACCAGGGGGCATCGAGTCCGCCAGACCCACTGATTGGCTCCCCCCCGCTGGCCAATGGGAGTGCGGGCGCACCCACAAAAGTGAGCTCAGGAGCCAATGTACACCTATGGAGATTTGTGCAGCTGGGTCGCCTTGCCGCAGGTGGTCAGCAAGTGGTTAAGGGTGTGTTATGAGCCCATTCAGTGGAATGGGCTCTCAAAGGCAAAGCTTAGACATGCGGCTAAACCAGAATTCCACTGACAAGTAAAACACAATTAGAGAACACTGATCTCTCACACCCTGCTCAGCGCAACCCCCCCCAAATAAAAAAATTGCAAAATGGGCGTGGCCAAAGACAGGTCATTTAAAAAAAATCTCAGGTATAAGGATGGGAGAAGTGGAGCCTCATTGCCCTCAGATTCAGAGAAGCAATTTAGGATTTACTCTTTTTTTTAGGAAGACATCCTGTTTTGTCTGGGAGGTCTTTTTAACGTGCGCCAGTGACGCGGAAATGTGTAATCACTCTTCTCGGTGGTGACTCAAGCTGATCCCACCGCCTGCATACTGATGAAAGGCAAAAACCTCACAGCTCAGCCCTTTCCCCTTCACACGGGAAATACATCTCTGTAGGGAGAAGAAATCGCAATTTTACATTTGTCGGCCCAGATTGATCTCCACCTCTTCATCCCTACTCCCTCTATTCTCCCTACTCTCTCTATTCTCCCTACTCCCTCTATTCTCCCTACTCTCCCTATTCTCCCTACTCTCTCTATTCTCCCTACTCCCTCTATTCTCCCTACTCTCCCTATTCTCCCTACTCTCTCTATTCTCCCTACTCCCTCTATTCTCCCTACTCTCCCTATTCTCCCTACTCTCTCTATTCTCCCTACTCCCTCTATTCTCCCTACTCTCTCTATTCTCCCTACTCTCTCTATTCTCCCTACTCTCTCTATTCTCCCTACTCTCTCTATTCTCCCTACTCTCCCTATTCTCCCTACTCCCTCTATTCTCCCTACTCTCCCTATTCTCCCTACTCTCTCTATTCTCCCTACTCCCTCTATTCTCCCTACTCCCTCTATTCTCCCTACTCCCTCTATTCTCCCTACTCCCTCTATTCTCCCTACTCTCTCTATTCTCTTTATTCTCCCTACTCTCTCTATTCTCCCTACTCTCTCTATTCTCCCTACTCTCTCTATTCTCCCTACTCCCTCTATTCTCCCTACTCCCTCTATTCTCCCTACTCTCTCTATTCTCCCTACTCCCTCTATTCTCCCTACTCCCTCTATTCTCCCTACTCTCTCTATTCTCCCTACTCTCTCTATTCTCCCTACTCCCTCTATTCTCCCTACTCCCTCTATTCTCCCTACTCCCTCTATTCTCCCTACTCCCTCTATTCTCCCAACTCCCTCTATTCTCCCTCTCTCTCTATTCTCCCTATTCTCCCTACTCCCTCTATTCTCCCTACTCCCTCTATTCTCCCTACTCCTTCTATTCTCCCTACTCCCCTTCTCTTTCTCTCTTATCCCTTTCTTTCTTTCCTTCTTTCTCCCTTCCTCCTTTCTTTCTCTCTCTCTCTTTCTTCTCCCCTTCTCCCTAATTATTTCTCTCTCTCTCTTCACCTGCACTCTCTCTTCTCCTGCACTCTCTGTCTCTCTTCACCTGCACTCTTTATCTCTCTTCTCCTGCACTCTCTCTCTCTCTTCGCCTGCACTCTCTCTCTTCGCCTGCACTCTCTCTTCTCCCACACTCTCTCTCTTCTCCTGCACTCTCTCTTCGCCTGCACACTCTCTCTCTTCTCCCACACTCTCTCTCTTCTCCTGCACTCTCTCTTCGCCTGCACACTCTCTCTCTTCTCCCACACTCTCTCTCTTCTCCTGCACTCTCTCTTCGCCTGCACACTCCCTCTCTTCTCCCACACTCTCTCTCTCTCTTCGCCTGCACACTCTCTCTCACTTCTCCTGCACTCAATCTCTCTTTCTCTCTCTCTTCTCCTGCGTGCTATCTCTCTTTTCTTCTGCCTCCCTCTCTCTCTCTTCTCCTGCACTCCCTTCTCCTGCTCTCTCTCTTCTTCTGCACTCTCTCTCTTTCTCTCTCTTCTCCTGCACTCTCTCTCTTTCTCTCTTCCCCTGCACTCTCTCTCCTGCGCTCTTTCTCTCTTTGCCTGCTCTCTCTCTCTCTCGCTTTTCTCCTGTCCCCCTCTCTCTCTTCTCCTGCACTCTCTCTCTCACACTTTTTTTTCACTCACCCTGCCTCCCCTTAGTCCTATAATTGTATAACTTATGCCGAAAAACTTTTTGAATACCTTGTCCCTCCTTCTTACTTGCTCTCCCTCTTCTCTCTCTGACACCCTCTTACACTCTCTAAAATTCAAATAAGCTTTTTATAGGCAGAACAAGATGTCCTATGTCCTATGTATTTTATTGCCTCAATGTCCGGATTGTGACTTCCTGATTGGTTTTGTCAGGACCCGGATCTGAACCTGCAACCTCTGCTGTGTCTGGCAGTATCTCTTCTTCACTGATCCACTTGAGATGCTTGACAGCTCCTTGCCTGATTTCTTAGACAACCTTGCCTGGCCCTTGTAGCTCGTTTCTGCTGAACCTTGAACCTTTTACTCTTCCCATGAACCCGTCGCCTCCACAACCAAGCCGGATCCGTCTAATTCCATAATCCCATTAATATAGTTTGCCTTTGATAAATGATTGCCACATAACGCATCTACTAAACATGAGCCTGGCTTTCCGAATCAGCGATCCCATAACTCACTGCTATTTGCATTGCAGAAAAGATAAAATAATCGCTTTAGATTGCCGCTCAAAGTTATGCGTCTCCGCATGGCCTGCGACCATCCGTGTTGAAATGTTACAGTCAATCTCCACCTTTTCAGAGAACAGAATACTCCAATGTCTCTGACGTCCCCCCCCCCCCCCATAAAGTGTATTTAAATGAGATGGCAGGTTAGTCTATCAGTTCCGGAAAGGCCTGAGAGTAATTGCAGGTAAGTGCAGGCCATAGCGCCCTCGGGAGAACCCATTTTTATGTTAAAGCTGGACTCCATCTTTCTTTAGGGCTCATTTAGACTTATGTATTGGGCAAATGCAGTGCAGTGGCGTGCCCAACGCATTACTATGACGTGTTGCGAAAAAGGGTCCGATTTTTAGCACTTTACTCTTTATTCTTCCCATGGACTTCCTATTTATGCCATGCTATTGCACTCCAGATTATTGTACTCTTTCCAGTCTCCAGCCAATATTTCACTCTTATCACTCTTGCTGCCATCTCTATCTTTACCACTTGTTACTGACCTTTGGCTTGTTCCTTGACTACGCTTCTGCTTGATCCAAGCCTGCGACCACTTGTTACCAACCTTTGGCTTGTTTACTGACTACGCTTCTGCTTGATCCAAGCCTGCGACCACTTGTTACCAACCTTTGGCTTGTTTACTGACTACGCTTCTGCTTGATCCTTGTCTGCTATATTTCCGACTGGAACGCCTCCTGATGGAGCGATCCCGAGGACCACGACCTGGTACTAACATGAAGCAAAATCCATCTCCACCATCAGGAGCTCTGGTGAACACCAGTTAGTGCTTAGGCCCTGCACCTCAGATGTGCTCACGTCATCCACCAGGGTGACCTGCTTGTATACCTATCCTGTGGTCATTTTGAGCCTCTCTACTGCTATAGCTACTGGACCTCCAGCCTGATCTCTGAACATGAGAGGTTCATTGATTAATCTCTCTCACTCATCATCTCTTTTTCTCACCACCATTACTCTTTCCATTAGGGACGTTTTTTTTAAGGCAGTATTGCAGGTGCTTGAATGGACATGGAGGTGATGCCTGCAGAATTCCACATGGGATCGTTCTTTTGGGCTGAAATTCCAATTCGGCTTGGTCTGGGTAGGTGACAGGGCCCCATACTACGCTGCCATAAAGGAGGATTGGGTTGAGGACACTTTCAAGATTTTAAACCAGACTATTACTGGTGGTTGTAGGTGGCCCAGCTTTCTCCTCTTCTATTCCTTCTCTTCTCTATTTCTCTCTGTCTTCAGCACTCTTCTCTCGCTCTTGCTCCAAATCTTTATCCCTCTCTCTCTCTTGCTTCTTCTACCTCCGTTTCTCTTTCTCTCTCTTTGATCTCTCTCCTTTCTCGTTCTTTTTCTCTCTCTTCACCCCCCTCCTCATCAATCACTAAGGGAAATAGGTCAATGTACTAGAAATTAAATAAAGCTCCTACAAAGAGCTTCAACAAATTAAATCATCTCCATTGTGTATGTTTTCATGCGGACCTACATGCTAGTAAATGCAGTTAGAGACTTCTGTCCTGAATTTGGGTTTCTAGTAATTTATGGAATAGGTTGGTGGTAGACGCGGTGGTGTGTGTATGGGGGGGGGGGGGGGGGTGTTATATACAGAAAAAAAGGAAAACCCAACAAAATGTATGATTTCAATCACCAGAAGGGTGAAGTGCTAAATGAGGGAATGTATTTGGTCCAGCCACTAAAGCTTATTTGAATTAGAGAGAAAAGGAGTGAACTGACCCTGCCAGCGATATGACCATAGGGGCATCCAAGGACTCTAATTATTACCCCCAGAGGGGAGAGAGAGAGAGACATCTACTACTTGAAACAACCTCCTATCCTCATTATATTATTCCTTACCCCACTAATGTCCCCGGACTCCTCTCCTATCCCCTTTATATTATCCCTTACCCTTGACACTGGCCCTGGACTTATCTCCCATCCCCTTTTTGTTATCCCTTACCCCTGATAATGTCCCCAGACTCACCTTATACCCCATTTTATTAATAATTACCCCTGATAATGTTCCTGGACTCACCTCCTATCCCCTTTCTATTATCCCTTATCCCTGATAATGACCCCAGACTCACCTCCTACCCCCTTTATATAATTCCTTACCCCTGATACTGTCCCTGGACTCACCTCCTATCCCCTTTCTATTATCCCTTATCCCTGATAATGACCCCAGACTCACCTCCTACCCCCTTTATATAATCCCTTACCCCTGATAATGTCCCTGGACTCACCTCCTATTACCTTTATATTATCCCTTATTCCTGATAATGTCCCTGGATTCACTTCTTATACCTTTTATATTATCCCTTACCCCAATAATGTCCCTGGTTTCACCTCCTACCCCCTTTATATTACCCCTTACCCCAATAATGTCCCTGGACTCACCTCCTATCCCCTTTATATTACCCCTTACCCTAATAATTTTCCTGAACTCACTTCCTTTACCCTTTATATTATCCCTTACCCCAATAATGTCCCTGGTTTCACCTCCTACCCCCCTTTATATTACCCCTTACCCCAATAATGTCCCTGGACTCACCTCCTATCCCCATTATATTATTCCTTACTCCACTAATGTCCCCAGACTCCTCTCCTATTCAGTTTATATTATCCCTTACCCTTGACACTGGCCCTGGACTTATCTCCCATCCTCTTTTTGTTATCCCTTAGCCCTGATAATGTCCCCAGACTCACCTTATACCCCATTTTTATTAATAATTACCCCTGATAATGTCCCTGGACTCACATCCTATGCCCTTTCTATTATCCCTTATCCCTGATAATGACCCCAGACTCACCTCCTACCCCCTTTATATAATCCCTTACCCCCGATAATGTCCCTGGACTCACCTCCTATTACCTTTATATTATCCCTTACCCCTGATAATGTCCCTGGATTCACTTCTTATACCTTTTATATTATCCCTTACCCCAATAATGTCCCTGGTTTCACCTCCTACCCCCTTTATATTACCTTTTACCCCAATAATGTCCCTGGACTCACCTCCTACCCCCTTTATATTACCCCTTACCCCAATAATGTTCCTGAACTTACTTCCTTTACCCTTTATATTATCCCTTACCCCTGATAATGTCCCTGGACTCACCTCCTATCCCCCTTTTATTATTTCTAAACGGGTAAAAATCCTAGGATTTATTTCTTCCACGCCTCCTCCATATAACCCATAATAACTACTTTTCTTGATTTTGCAACTCTAAAACGTATGAAGGAAGAAACTGGCTGCACACCGACATGATTGAAGTCCATTTATTGAATATTACATGCAAACAATGACACACACCACGGTTGCCATAGCCGGAACAGAGGTGAAGTCGTTTTCGAACAACACAACACAATCCCCTGCGCTTGGGGGCTTAGTCTATAGGTAGGTGGTGCAGCCAAGCCTTTGGATAAAATGTGGAATGCCAATGGTCTTGCTGCCCTCTTCAGAACAATGGGGATCCTTAGAGCTGAAACATATAAAGAAGAAAGGAGGGCGCACCGACCTTGTGCATTACCAAAGATAA
The DNA here is from genome assembly GCF_037356315.1 of Lithobates pipiens. NCBI lineage: Eukaryota > Metazoa > Chordata > Amphibia > Anura > Ranidae > Lithobates > Lithobates pipiens. Next base: position 321,423,635 of record NW_027507785.1, read on the forward strand.
AATGTATTAAAAAGTGTAACAGCAGTAGTCATACAAACAAACAAGTTAAAACGGCTTGTTAATACACCAGCAAATGGAACCGTGTCTCTAGATACCTACAACCTGGACTGGATGTTGGGGGGAACCAGATGGCATCGCAAATGGCTTACCGTTTCGAGGGAGGACCCTCTTCCTCTCACAAGCGGGGGACGATATATATTTATACACCTACCCCTATAATATATATATATATATTTATACCCCAACTCATTGGGGTGGAATACCAGCAAGTAGTTGGGGGATATCACTTCATGTATTCCTTCTATTGTTAAATCATCTTAGATATATGCTATATATGCTATGTTGAACCTTATTTACTTGAAGATTGTATAATGTTCCTTTTTACAATTTTAATAGTCAATTTCAATAAAATTATGTTTATTTTTTAAGTAACATTTTTTGATTGCCTTAAAAATCCCACCAAATGAGGATATGCTTTAAAGCAAAAAAAGAGAGAGAAAGAAGGTCTGGAATTTCCCACCAAGGTATGAATGATGGTGGGAGGGCGGACAGACTAAAGAGAGGATAGCAAAAAATAGACTTTTCTTTGTGTCTTTTAAACATTACCCAATCTGCATTCCAAACAGGGGCGTTCAGACCCCTTTTAGCAGCCTTTCCTTATAAGCGACTGTAGAAGGGCATTTTGTGCACGCTGCTGTTTCAGTTTTATTAAATAATCTGTCATCCAAAGTCAGGCCGCTCAAACAGAAAAACACATTGCCAATATGGAGTGTCAGAAATATTTATTACTTCCAGCCATGCTTGTCGTGTGAACAATGTGCAGTTTGGATTTCACACTTGATAGAAATTTAAAGATATACATAACATCTGAGCCTGCCGCTGGATATCAGCTTGGGTCCCGTGTCTGCTGTCTGCCAGTCTGGGGTGGAGAGTCAATGTGGGATCTCTCAGCTGGAAATAACCTGGTGCTTCCTATAATTCTCTTTCAGAGTTTGCATGTAACAATGATGATTTAGTATCTTTCCTGACCTTCATATGGTAATGGTTTTATAGCTGTTTATGCTACTCACCAATATGTACAAATGTATAGTGTATCTTCTTGTGGTTGGACCTTCAGATGGTAAAGATTGACCCAAGACCTAGGGATCATCATGTCCCCCATATTCTCAAAGCAAAGGAAATGAACAAATGTTATATTATCACTATAAAACTACCCCCCCTTCCTTCCTGTCTCAGGTCATTTATCCATTTCCCCCTTCTTCCTAGTCCTTCCTTCCTTAGTCCCCTTTCCTCATCTGACCCTACATATTAAAAAAAAAACGACTTTGAATGCTATACCTTTATATTCATTGGTAGATACCATTGCTGTGCTATGGGACCTTTTGAATTCCTAGTGATAATCCATACTTTAATGTAACTTCATGGACTGGCACTGGAATTTACAGATTATATCTGAGCCTGCCACTGGATATCAGCTTGGGTCTTGTGTCTATTGTCTGCCAGTCCTGGGTGGAGAGTCATTGTGGAATCTCTTGGTGGTTGGAAATAACCCGGTGTTTTTCTGTAATTCTCCTTCAGAATTTGCATGTAACAATGATGATTTACTATCTTTACTGACCTACAAATCTATATTGTATCTTCTTGTGGTTGATCCTTCAGATTTTAAAGATTGACCCAAGACCTAGGGATCATCATGTTTCCCGTATTCTAAAAGCAAAGGAGATGAACAAATGTTATATTATCACTATGAAATTATCCCCCTTCCTGTCTCAGGTCATTTATCCCTTTCCCCCTTCTTCCTAGTCCTTCCTGCCTTAGTCCCCTTTGCTCATCTGATCCTACATAATTTTAAAAAACGACATTGAATGCTATACCTTTCTATTCATTGGCAGATACCATTGCTGTGCTTTTGGGACCTTTTGAATCCCTAGTGGTAATCCATACTTTAATGTAACTTCATGGACTGGCACTGGAATTTACAGATTATATCTGAGCCTGCCACTGGATAGCAGCTTGGGTCTTGTGTCTGCTGTCTGCCAGTCCTGGGTGGAAAGTCATTGTGGAATCTCTCGGTGGCTGGAAATAACCCGGTGTTTTTCTGTAATTCACATTCAGAATTTGCATGTAACAATGATGATTTATTATCTTTACTGACCTACAAATCTATATTGTATCTTCTTGTGGTTGGTCCTTCAGATTTTAAAGATTGACCCAAGACCTGAGGATCAAGTTTCCTGTATTCTCAAAGCAAAGGAGATGAACAAATGTTATATTATAACTATAAAACTACCCCCCCCCCCTTTTTTGTCTCGGGTCCTTTATCCCTTTCCCCCCTTCTTCCTAGTTCTTCCTTCCCTAGTGCTCTTCCTCGTCTGACCCTACATATTACAATGAATGCTATACCTTTATATTCTTTGGTGGATACCATTCCCATACTATGGGACGTTTTGAATTCATGGTGATAATCCATACTTTACTGTAACTCCATGGACTGGAAAATTCCAAATAACATTTGAGCCTGCCGCTGGATATCAGCTTGAGTCTTGTGTCTGCTATCTGTCAGTCCGGGGTGGAAAGCCATTGTGGCATCTCTCAGCTGGAGATAACCTGGTGCTTTCTATAATTCTTCTTCAGCGTTTGCATGTAACAATGATGATTTAGTATCTTTTCTGACCTTCAGGTGGTAAAGGTTTTACAACTGTTTATGCTACTCGGCAATATGTACCAAATCTATAGTATATCTTCATGGTAGAACCATTAATATATGGGTCTTCAAAATATGACCCTCCAGTTGTTCAGGAACTACAATTCCCATCATGCCTAGTCATGTCTGTGAATGTCAGAGTTTTACAATGCCTCATGGGACGTGTAGTTTCGCAAAAGCTGGAGGGCCGTAGTTTGAGGATCCCTGCGTTAATAGGTAGAGATGGATCCAAGATCTGAGGATCATCATGTTGCCTGCGTTCCCAAACTGCACTAATGTAATATTAAAACTATAACAGCTACCTCCCCCCCCCCCCCACCCATACCTTATCTCTTCCCCCCTTCTTCCTAGCCCTTCCTCCCCTAGACCCTTTCCTCATCTGACCCTACAGATTTTTTAAAAGACTTGTACGTTGGATGCTATATTTCTTTATTTATTTATTGGTAGATACCATTGCTGTACTATGGGACCTTTTGAATTCCCAGTGGTAATCCAGATTTTAGTGTAACTTCATGGACTGGGACTTACACATAACACCTGATCCCGCCACTGGATATCAGTTTGGGTCCCGTGTCTGCTGTCTCTCAGTCCGGGGTGGAGAGTTATTGTTGCATCTCTCAGTTGGAAATAACCTGGTGCTTTCTATTATTCTCCTTCAGAGTTTGCATGTAACAATGATGATTTAGTATCTTTTCTGACCTTCATATGGTAAAAGTTTTATAACTGTTTATTTTACTCACCAATATGTACCAAATCTATAGTATATCTTCTTGGCTAAACCTTTAATAGGTAGAGATTGAGTCACACTTTTCACATATTTTTTTTTTTTTAAATGTTGAAAACCATTTATCATTTTCCTTCCACTTCACAATTATGTGCCACTTTGTGTTGATTTATAACATAAAATCCCAATAAGTACATTTACGTTTTTGGTTGTAACATGACAAAATTTGGAACATTTAAAGGAGTATAAATACTTTAACCACTTCCCACCCGGCCAATGCACATATACGGCCGGGTGGGAGCCGCCTACTCCTGATATGACGTTCAGGAACGTCATTCAGGAGTAGCGGGATCGCGCGCGCGCGCGCCCGTGCAGCGGCGCGATCCCGATGCGCCCGTGTCACCCGGACACGGCGCATCTCAGATCGGCAGGAGGGCTCTGTGATTGGCCCTCCTGATCACATGACGGCCGTGTCCAATCACGGCCGTCATGTGATGTAAACAAACAGCCGGTTGCTAGGCAATCGGCTCCTCCTCTCCTCACACAGAAGTCATCGCTGTGGAGAGGAGAGCAGATCGCTGCAGCCGGCTGCTGATCAGTGAGTATGGGCTGCTTTTTACAGCTTTTTACTCACTGATCACCAGTCTAGTGTACACAGTAAACACACCACACAGTAAACACATCACACAGTATAAACACAATATCCCCACACATGTCCCCAAAACATACATGTCCCCAAATAATAAAAACACATGTCCCTAATAATAAAAACATGTCCCCCACATATGTCCCACTAAAATCACATGTCCCAATGATTATCTGCACACATATGTACGTGATCACCTGCACACATATGTACATGATCATTTGCGTACATATGTCCGTGATCACACAAACCAATTATTATACACTTAACGGATTTTTTTTTACCAAAAACATGTAGCAGAATACATTTTGGCTTAAATTTATGACAAAATTTGATTTTATTGGATTTTTATTGAAGTAGAAAAAAGAAAATAGTTTTTTTTTTCCAAATTTCCGCTTTTTTGCGCTTATATCGCAAAAAATAAAAAACGGAGTCGTGAATAAATACCACCAAAATAAAGCTCTATTTGTGCGAACAAAATGATAAAAATTTCATTTGGGTACAGTGTAGCACGACCGCGCAATTGTCACTGAAAGCGCGAGAGCGCTGAAAGCTGAAAATTGGGCTGGGAAGGAAGGGGGCGAAAGTGCCCTGTATTGAAGTGGTTAAGGCACTGCATTGGGTTTTGCTTTTTTATTCATTAACTGCTTGCCAACCAGTGGAAAGACGATGTACTTCGGCACAATGGCATAATATATATATATTAGGGCTGTGGAAATTAAAGAGTAATTCCTCGATTAATCGATTAATTTTTTTGATCGATCAAAATTCTTTTGATCGGTACTCACCTCTCTGCCGGCTTCCGGGTCTTCAGGGAGTTTCGTTGGAGATCCGGTGACATCACGGACATCGACGTCACCGGACCTTTCCCTCCTTCCCCAAGTGCCTCCGTCTGCTAACGAAGGGAAGGGGGGAGGATTCTGGTGACGTCGAAGTTCTGATTGAACGTAACGCGTATGGGGGAGGAGCTACGCATGACGTCACCCGCTGCTGCTCTACAGAACTAACACGATTGTCGGCTTTACATGCTCTGTTTTTATCATCTTTATGTGAGTAGTTTGTGTTTGAACACAAAAATGAAATCTTATACTTAAGCGGTGAGCACTTCGATCTTTTCTTTCCACCCATGACCTGACGTCCTTGCTGAGATCTAAGGAGACGTGAGAGAAGTTTATGGTCTGTGTTAACCCCTTTTGATTCCCGCTTGTATGACCACCTGTTTGCACAGGGGTCCATGCCATAAGGTGAGAGTGATGAGTTAGACTGGAGGTGGAGGGATTGTCACGCTACTGTGTGGGAAAAAAAATGACTTGCGGCAGTGCTACAGTTTGAATTTAAAACGTATTTGTGTGAACTGTGAAGTTAAGTCATGGATTGTGGAAACTAACTAGTATCGGGTGATTGTATATAGTGTATACCACATTTACCAACGACTAATGCAGAGTTGCAATGCAAAGAGATCAGATAAAAGTAGTTGGATCTGTATGTGCGTTATAATTAATCGAAATTAGTCGATTAATTGATATAGAAAATATCAATTCATCGAAAATGAAAATTTTAATCAGTAACAGCCCATATATATATAAAATATAATGTTATAAGAAAAAAAATAATAAGTGCCAGAAAAGGCCTGGTCGCCAAGTGGATAATAAATGCTCTTGGGTTTACTATCGCTTTAACTTCATTGAAACGAATGCTCAATTTTCAACCTGTACTGCAAAGAACCCTTCCGCAGATCACTTTTCTAACTTGAACACGGCAGTCTTCCAATTTGGAGCGATGATTTCTCTGCTTTTACCTCCCGTCAATTAATTCCTCCAGCCATCACCTGTGATGACTTGCCTGTCACGTTTTGACGGGTGTATGGCGACCCCCCCGGAGCCGCGGAGAACGCGGCGCTCTAATTAGTTTGAGGTGCTGCTTTTTTGCAGGCGAGGGTTTTAACTAGGAATACTCCCTCCCCCCCAACTCAGGTGTCTCGGTAAGGAGCCTGGGATGAAGTCTTAGAAGGGTCTAGTAAATTCCGGGGGGGAACTAGGCGCAGACACTGACAGTATTAGGGAAGGAGGAATTCCCAGCAGGGACCTGGAGGAATTAAATATTTTATAGAGAGGATTGTATCATCAGCCTTCTTCTACAAACATGGATGTGACAGCTCCTCGCATGTAACCGCCGACATGAAAAGGGTGACGGTGGCAAAAGTAATTGGTGGTAATAACACGCACACCAATATAATTAACACTTCAGGTGTAAATAAATAAAGAGACAGGATGAGGGGGGGGGGGGGGTAATTTAATTAGTTATGGCAGGAGACGATGCTTTTTAGGGGGGGTCTGCAAAATTAAATGAACATGCCGGATCGCCTTGGAAATGTAATTCTGCAGTCATTGTTGGCGGCTCCTTCAACTGCCATCTTGCAGCAGATAGAAGATGTAGATCAATGGGTCAGGTGACTTCTGTATAGGGAGCAGTGAAATGTGCCCTGCGGGCAAATGAGAGATTATAAGATTATGTTTTTTTTTTTTTTTTTTTAGATTGACTTTAAAGAAGAACTGCTGACATAATCTGTGATAAAAACATCTTTGCCATTCTGAAGCTTCCCCCTCCAACCATTTTGCATATTATTGGGGCCAATGAGAGCTGCAGAGCTGGAGGCGTGTCTCTGTGTAAATCCAGGAAGTGAACAGGCAGCTGCTTCAGCTGCCCACAGTTATAATGGCCGCAGCCAGACTCAGTGGAGGGAGATCTCTGCAGCATATTTGGCAAGTACAGAATCACAGTATATATAAAATAAAATGCAAAGTGGTCGGCGGGAAGCTTCAGAATGGCAAAGATGTTTTTATTACAGATTATGTGAGCGGGCTGCAGTTCCTCTTTAATAGCTAAAGAAAGAATGTGAAAAACTGCGCTAAGGTAAAAGAAAAAGTGTAAATTATATGTACTCTAAAGTGATACCTGTGGGAATGAACGTTTAGCTGCGGCTTTGCTGTGTCACATAAATACAGAAAAAATGAAAAAATATACTACTAAGCCGCGCTTAACTTATGCAAACAATTGATTGTGCACAAAAAAATTATAAATTGAAAACACAGTATGATAACCATATATAAATTAGTGAACATGTGTGCAAAATGTAAGGCACATATAGAGAACTTTGAACATAAAAATTGACCCTTACAACATAAATTTCCGTTATGTGGGCCTCTATCGGCATAAAAGAAAATAAAACAAAAACATCCAATATTTAAACAGTGAGTCCATATACATAGACCACAAAAACGATTATTATAAAGTGTGAAGATGAAGTCCTTCCAAAACTAAACCACCATATTCATGGAAAAACAGCCACTTAGTCCAATGAGAGGGTAAGTGTTCAATCCGCCACCAACATGTGATAAAAATTTGCCGCTTACCAGAAAAACATGACCCCCCCACTACAGAGGGTCACACGAGACTTGTAAGAATGACTTCCGGCCAAAGGGGGATCCTCACTTTCCTCCTGGTTCCACTACTCCAGTGGGGATTGGGAAGAAGGCCTGTTCCCAAGCGTATTCCTCAAAGACCCAAAGAAGGAAAATGTATAGAAGAAAATAAGCCTTAAGTCCGTTGCGCCGGCCGGACGCACACAGACAGACCCGTTCTCCTGGAAACCGTCACAAACACGAGGTGATGTATAGCGTACCACTCAGCCCTACGCGTTTCGCAAAACAAATGCCCCTGGATGACGCAATTTGTCATTCTTACAAGTCTCGTGTGACCCTCTGTAGTGGGGGGGTCATGTTTTTCTGGTAAGCGGCAAATTTTTTATCACATGTTGGTGGCGGATTGAACACTTACCCTCTCATTGGACTAAGTGGCTGTTTTTCCATGAATATGGTGGTTTAGTTTTGGAAGGACTTCATCTTCACACTTTATAATAATCGTTTTTGTGGTCTATGTATATGGACTCACTGTTTAAATATTGGATGTTTTTGTTTTATTTTCTTTTATGCCGATAGAGGCCCACATAACGGAAATTTATGTTGTAAGGGTCAATTTTTATGTTCAAAGTTCTCTATATGTGCCTTACATTTTGCACACATGTTCACTAATTTATATATGGTTATCATACTGTGTTTTCAATTCATAATTTTTTTGTGCACAATCAATTGTTTGCATAAGTTAAGCGCGGCTTAGTAGTATATTATTTCCTCTTTAATAGCACATGAGCACCACAACACAATTGAGTGGTTCTTTATGCTGCAGCAGATCAAATCCGGTTGGGTGTCACTGATTATTACGAGCTAAAATAAAAAATAAAAAAAAGACCTTTAGGTGGCGCTCAACTTTAAAGTTGAAGTTTAATCCGCTTATGTTTTGCCCTCTCTGGTTCCTCTCAGATGGCATTTCTCAATGAAATCTTTCTGCTTTCACTACAAACCTCATTTAAAGCGGAGTTTCACCTAAAAGTGGAACTTCCATTTATTAATTTGTTTTTGACAGGTACCCTGTCCCCATTTTCCGGGCCGCAGCGAAATGCATCAGCAGCTCACCCATCCCCTCCTGCTGGGTGCGGTGATAGAGAGCACCGGTGCCTCACGCATGCACAGTAGGGACACGGCCATGAAACCGAAAGGCTACTCCTCTCAAGAGCCTTCAGCTCTCATACAAGCAGTGGGATAGTTCTTGGGAGGAGTTATGCAAATAAAACTACAGAGCTCTTAATCCTGATACAAGCTGTGGGCTTGCTCTTGGGAGGAGTTATGCAAATATGAGTGGGCGTTCCTAGGCAGGCTGTATTTGCATAGGTAACTTCTTGGGAGGAGTTACGCAAATATCAAACAGCAGAGCTTTCAGTCCTGACAAGCAGTGGGCTGGCTCTTGGGAGGAGTTATGCAAATATCATAAATCCTCGAGAGACAGATATCAATTCTAGAGGAGTGGGCATTCCTAGGCAGGCTGTATTTGCATAGGTAACTTCTTGGGAGGAGTTATGCAAATATCAAACTACAGAGCACTCAGTCCTGATACAAGCAGTGGGCTGGCTCTTGGGAGGAGTTATGCAAATATCATAAATCCTCGAGGGACGGATATCAATACTAGAGGAGTGGGCGTTCCTAGGCAGGCTGTATTTGCATAGGTAACTTCTTGGGAGGAGTTATGCAAATATCAAACTACAAAGCTCTCAGTCCTGATAGAAGCAGTGGGCTGGCTCTTGGGAGGAGTTATGCAGATATCAAACTACAGAGCTCTCACTCCTGTTACAAGCAGTAGGCTGGCTCTTGGGCGGAGTTATGCAAATATCATAAAGCCTTGAGGAAAGGATATCAGTACTAGAGGAGTGGGCGTTCCCAGGCAGGCTGTATTTGCATAGGTAACTCCCACATGTACTACTGGGCTTCTATGATTGGCAAAAATGAAATCCAGGAGTCAGAGATGGTCAGGCCGGGGAGGAATGACGTCCTCTAGACAGGAAATGAGGTGGGGCTCTATTAGGCTCCATCCACACCTGGGCGTTCCAGAATCACGGCAAAATGCAGGATGCATTTGCAACGACATTACTTCTCATTGGCACTCCAATCACGGTGCAATTTTAATGCAATCGGAGCAAACAACAGCATTGAGGAAAGCTTGTCACACCAAAAGAAGCTCCTGTACCTTTTTTGGGCAACAAGCTTCCCGCGATGCAATTTGCCGACATTGCAGTGCAATTTATTGTGCAATTTCCACAGGAAAATCGACCGCCTTTGAGGTGCCATTTAGAAGTAATGCGTCCTGCATTTTGCTGCGAATCTGGAATCTCGGGGCAAATGCCCAGGTGTAAATGGAGCCTTAGATTTGATGCAGCTTCTAATGCACACTGTGAGAAGCTCACAGCGTGCCGTGAAATCAGAGGAAGCCATTTCAGTGCAGAAGAGGATCCGGCACAACCATTCAAGACTGAAGAGAAGGCCGGAGTTCCCCTTTAACACATACATTGATGGAGAAGCGGAGTTCCCCTTTAACAAGAGGAAGTGGAATCTTCGTTGTGTAACTTTTCCCCGAGGCTGACTGATCCGCCGTAGACGGTGGCGAGTTGACGTGTGACATGATATATACGCCGGGAGAATTGCGCCCAGATGGATGCAGCAGACATGGCAGCTTCTGCAAGCCGTTAATTGATGTCTCCCCCCCCATACACGGGAACACGCAGGTTCTGTTCCTCCAGTTGGTGCGGAAGCGTTCTTGACTGACCTTGCCCGCCTGCGCACCATGTTCTGTATGAAGGGCGAGCAGCGTCGAGGACATTTCCATCGCCAATTGGATTTTATTAATACAGCTGCAGATAAACTGCCATCGGAATGAGCGCAGGAAGTGAAGCAGATGGGGTCTGGTGGGCGGCTGGGGAGCCATCAGGATTGTGGAATGGGATGGATAGATTTGTAGAACTTCCAGGTACCCTTGTATCGGGCGCTCTGACTTTTCTTTCAAGTGTGGATCAGACTTAAATGAGAACTCCGCTGGAGCTAAATTTTGAGAGTCGGGGCTCCTCAAACTGTGAACCATGAGATGGGTGCCGGACACAATATAGGGCTGTATGCAGAGTGGCAGTAAGTTCTCGGTCCACTGACACCAATGATGGGGCACTATTCCTCCCACTGATACCAATGATGAGGCACTATTCCTCCCACTGACACCAATGATGAGGCACTATTCCTCCCACTGATACCAATGATGAGGCACTATTCCTCCCACTGACACCAATGATGAGGCACTATTCCTCCCACTGATGCCAATGATGAGGCACTATTCCTCCCACTGATGCCAATGATGGGGCGATATTCCTCCCACTGACACCAATGATGAGGCACTATTCCTCCCACTGATGCCAATGATGAGGCACTATTCCTCCCACTGATGCCAATGATGGGGCACTATTCCTCCCACTGATGCCAATGATGGGGCACTATTCCTCCCACTGACACCAATGATGGGGCGCTATTCCTCCCACTGATACCAATGATGAGGCACTATTCCTCCCACTGATGCCAATGATGAGGCACCATTCCTCCCACTGACACCAATGATGGGGCACTATTCCTCCCACTGACACCAATGATGGAGCACTATTCCTCCCACTGACACCAATGATGAGGCACTATTCCTCCCACTGATGCCAATGATGGGGCACCATTCATCCCACTGATACCAATGATGGGGCACAAACCCCTGTTTTTAACGCAGACTGTTGGACAGTTCAGTTGGTAATCAGATGAGGAGTTGAGCTGGGAATTTCCTCCATTTTTATCTTTCATGCATTTGCCCTTCCATGTGTTTCTTCCTGTGAAGGTCAGTAATAGGTGGGGAGTGGTGGCTTGTGCTCAAAACATTTTTTTTTTGGGGGGGGGGGGGGGTTGAAACAAACTAAAATAAAATTCTGAAAAAACCTCATCAATCGCAGCCACTGTGCCCCATCAAACACAGCCACTGTGCCATATCAAATGCTGCCAGTGTGCCCCCCGCCAGCCCGTTGTCTGCACTTAACTGTCTCGGTGGGACAGCTCCTCAGTGTCTTCTCCCGTCCTCTCCACCTGTCCTCTACTATGATTGGATGCCTGGCATCCAATCACAGCACCTGTCGTTTCAGCCAATCAGGTGACCGGTAACAGATCCAAGCACCTGATTGGCGGAGAGGTGGTTTAGTGTTAGGAAAGTGAATATTTTTTTTTCTAACACAGCATGGCACACGCAGGTGTCCTGCTCCTGAAAAGGGGTTGGCAGCGGCGGCCATAGATATCTATGGGGCTAGAGGGGTGGCAGGAGAGAGGGGGCGGCGCTCCCACTGACACTAATGATGGGGCAATATTCCTTCCACTGACACCAATGATGGGGCACTATTCCTCCCACTGACACCAATGATGGGGCACTATTCCTATAACTGACACCAATGATGGGGCACTATTCCTCCCACTGACACCAATGATGGGGCACTATTCCTCCCACTGATACCAATGATGGGGCACTATTCCTACCACTGACACCAATGATGGGGCACTATTCTGCCCACTGACACCAATGATGGGGCACTATTCCTCCCACTGACACCAATGATGAGGTTGTGGAATCACTGCCTCCCTGAACAGTCTCCAGTAATCACTGGGTATATATAAAGCAGCATGGAGTGTGACATATGGCCCCATACATTAATCAGCCCCACATTGGGTTGCATGGTTCCCTGTAGACTTCCCTTGGGCGGCAGATACATGATGACCCCGCTGTCAGCTCTTTGATTTTGTGGTATTGCGGAATACATAAAGCAGGATCCCGCTGCCTCCCCGCCTGGCTGTCGCAGTCCACGCCGCACACTGTTATTGGTCACTTTTCACTCTCATTTCATTTCTGCGCAGTGATGGATGGATCGCCTCTTGTACACATTTTATTTTCCTGCTCCTCGGATTTATTTAACTGTCATAAGACAAACGTGCGGCTCGGGCTGCCAGTCAGCGGCTACAGGAGGGGGGGAGGGGGGGGGACAGCAGAATGATGATCGAGTCACCTGATTGTCTGCATGCAGAACTGTCTGATCTGCAGAAATCACACAATCCAGGCATTCATTATTCATGAAATATTCTCTGCAGACTGGAGGAATTGGCACAAAACATCTCGGAGAATCCAAAGGCTTGAAATTAATTGTTTCCCCCACCTGCAATGACAGATGTGTCCATTCATATCAATGGTCCCAGAATAAGCATAACAGGTAGTTTTTGGGAATGCCCCCCCCTGCCCCCCCCTGCCCCCCCCCATCAACATGCAGACATTTATATTTTCATCATATGCTTTCATTTAGACAGCAGTCTCTGTGCTTCTCTATGCAATACAGGCAGATCATGGCTGGTGGGAGGAGCCGGCAGAGCGCTGTACATAGCAGCATTGGCCATTCACAGGCAGGCTGTATTTGCATAGGTAACGCCCACATGTGATGCTGAGCCTTCAGCATTGAAAGAACTGCTGGGGGGGAAAGCGATAGATTAGTGGTTTACAAACTTCTGCCCAGGGGCCAGATGGTTCCCCGAAGGGCCTTTATACGGCCCTCGGGGGCACTATTCCTCTCACTGACACCAATGATGGGGCACTATTCCTCCCACTGACACCAATGATGGGGCACTATTCCTCCCACTGACACCAATGATGGGGCACTATTCCTCTCACTGACACCAATGATGAGGCACTATTCCTCTCACTGACACCAATGATGGGGCACTATTCCTCCCACTAATACCAACCAGGGCCATCTTTAATTTTGATTAGGCCCTGGGCAAACCTTTTCTTGGGGCCCCCTCCATTCTGAGACATACAAAAAATAGCAGGTAGACTCAAAATCAGTTTACTGCAGCAGATCACGCAGTGATTGCAATTGTTTGCCAGAGGTTACAGCATATCATTACTGCTCGCTGGCTGGTTGCTAGAGGTTACAACACATAATTTCTGCTTGCCGATTGGTTGCTAGAGGTTAATGCACATCATTAACACTTACTTATTGGCTGTTAGAGATTAAAGCAGATCACTGCTGTTCGCTGATTGGTTGCTACAGGTTAATTACCACTCACTGAGCAGTGGAGCAATTCTAAATAATTGAGCAAGTAAAGGGGCACATTAATACACATACTACAGGAGAGTGTCAGAGAGTGCAGACATAGAGACAATCAGAGACTGCGGACATACTGCAGGAGACAAATAGAGACTGCGGACATACTGCAGGAGACAATCAGAGAGAGACTGCGGACATACTGCAGGAGACAATCAGAGACTGCGGACATACTGCAGGAGACAATCAGAGAGAGACTGCGGACATACTGCAGGAGACAATCAGAGACTGCGGACATACTGCAGGAGACAATCAGAGACTGCGGACATACTGCAGGAGACAATCAGAGAGAGACTGCGGACATACTGCAGGAGACAATCAGAGACTGCGGACATACTGCAGAAGACAAATAGAGACTGCGGACATACTGCAGGAGACAAATAGAGACTACGGACATACTGCAGGAGACAAATAGAGACTACGGACATACTGCAGGAGACAATCAGAGACTGCGGACATACTGCAGGAGACAATCAGAGACTGCGGACATACTGCAGGAGACAATCAGAGACTGCGGACATACTGCAGGAGACAATCAGAGACTGCGGACATACTGCAGGAGACAATCAGAGACTGCGGACATACTGCAGGAGACAATCAGAGACTGCGGACATACTGCAGGAGACAATCAGAGACTGCGGACATGCTACAGGTGATGGTCAGAGAACTTTCAGCAATGCACAGCTTGACAGTTGAATAACACAGCTCAGGGTTTAAGCAGTCAGGCATTTTATGGGTGCAAGGACATACCTGGGCAGCCAAACTCACTACATACATTTAGAGGTATGTGGGAGGGGCTTCCATTCTCTGATCTCACTACAACAGCCGGGAGCTCCACTGATGCTTTGTAGAGGGGCCCTGTTGCCCGTGAATTGGGGCCCCGATGAAGGTTTTGCAGAGTGCACAGAGGACACGGGAGATTGCATTCCCGTGCTAGCCAGCTGAGAGGGGGCGGGGTCGGGAGCTCCACTGACGCTCTGACCCCACCCCCGTGAAGCCTGTATGCTCGGAACAGAGCGGCTGTAGTGAGAGCCAGTGATCGCAGTGGGAGCCCCCTCTATACTGACTGGAGAATATAGAGGTCCGGGGGCGGGGCCGGGAGCTCCACTGACACTCCCACTCCGATCACTGGCTCTCACTACAGCCGCTCTGTTCCGAGCATACAGGCTTCACAGGGGTGGGGTCAGAGCGTCAGTGGAGCTCCCGACCCCGCCCCCTCTCAGCTGGCTAGCACGGGAATACAGCCTCCCGTGTCCTCTGTGCACTCTGCAAAACCTTCATTGGGGCCCCAATTCACGGGTAGCAGTGCGGGCTCCCCTACAAACATTGGGTCCAGGGCAGGTGCCCCGTTTGCTCTGCGCTAAAGACGGCCCTGATACCAACTATGGGGCATTATTCCTCTCACTGACACCAATGATGGGGCATTATTCCTCCCACTGACACCAATGATGGGGCACTATTCCCCCAACTGACACCAATGACTGACCCCATTGATGGGGCACTATTCCTCCCACTGACACCAATTATGGGACACTATTCCTCCCACTGACACCAAAGATGGGGCACTATTCCTCCAACCTGCACCAATGATGGGCACTATTCCTTCCACTGACACCAAAGATGGGGCACTATTCCCCCAACCTGCACCAATGATGGGGCACTATTCCTCCCACTGACACCAATGATGGGGCACTATTCCCCAACTGACACCAATGATGGGGCACTAGTCCTCCCACTGACACCAAAGATGGGGCACTAGTCCCCCAACTGACGCCAATGACTGACCCCATTGATGGGGCACTATTCCTCCCACTGACACCAATTATGGGACACTATTCCTCCCACTGACACCAAAGATGGGGCACTATCCCCCCAACTGAAACCAATGATGGGGCACTATTCCTCCCACTGACACCAATGATGGGGCACTTTTCTTCCCACTGACACCAATTATGGGACACTATTCCTCCCACTGACACCAATGATGGGGCACTATCCCCCCAACTGAAACCAATGATGGGGCACTATTCCCCCAACTGACACCAATGATGGGGCACTATTCCTTCCACGGACACCAATTATGGGGCATTATTCCTCCCACTGACACCAATGATGGGGCACTATTCCTGCCACTGACACCAATGATGGGGCACTATTCCTACCAATGACACCAATGATGGGGCATTATTCCTCCCACTGACACCAATGATGGGGCATGGTTTTCTCCCACTGAGGCTAGGGAAATTTCTACTCCCACTAGTCACAGTTCCCCCCTCCCCTCCCCCCTAAAGCCTGAAAGACAGAAAACTGGCCCTTTACTTAGAAAGTTTGGAGACCCCTGCACTAGATGCTGGATGTCTTCCAGCCAGAAAAAGAGGCCTACATGCAGACCACCTACATGTGACACTGAGCCTCCATAACGGAAAGAATTGAAATCCAATGAATGAAAGAGGTGGACCAGGGACAGTAAAGCTGGGGAGTAAAGAGCTAGATGATTCTGGATGTCCTCCAGCCAGGAAATGAGGTGGGGATTTCCCTGACCTGCTGAAGCTTCTAATGCACATTGTGGGAAGCTCGCAGTGTGCGGTGAAATCAGAGGAAGCCGTTTCAGTCCAGTAGAGGAGCCGCCATAACCGCGCAAGACTGAAGTTAAGACCGGAGCGCCTCTTTAAAGTTCCACCAATAAAACATCACCTGACCACATGACCTCAGTTTGGCGCCGATAACATTTGCACATCACGCGGGTGTCACAGACGTTAGCGCCCATTATATCCGCCGTCCTCAGAACTCATCGTTTTATCGCCTTCTTCCAATAGGACGGCCATTCAGTCCTTGACAGCCTGTCCTGCGCCCGGCCATCTGCAGCCAGCGTGATCGCGGCGTTTTACGATCGGAATAAAATATATCGCCTCTCTCAGACGCGGTGTTTATTATTTGGCTGGGTGGCCAGATGGCCCGGGTGACATCCCGCGCTCGTGTTTATCTAATCCGTCCGCCAACTTTGTAACTTTTCCAGAGTTTTTACTGCTTTCCGTATAAAAAAAAAAAGTATCGGCTGCGAATGTTATTGTAACCAATTAGTAGCGTTGTTGTGTTTATTTCATTTGTGTCTTTTATGTGCCGAAAGTTTGGAGTTTAACCACTTGCTGACCGGGCCATGGGAAAAAAAACGTCCTCGTGGGAAGTGGAATACCGGCGATACGGCTGCAGCAATATACCAAAACCGAACCAATATACCAAAACCAAACTAATATACCAAAACCGAACCAATATACCAAAACCAAACCAATATACCAAAACCGAACCAATATACCAAAACCAAACCAATATACCAAAACCAAACCAATATACCAAAACCAAACCAATATACCAAACCCCCGGTATTGTTTTTTTTTTTTTTTTTTCACCTAGCATTTCTCTAACCGCAATAAAAAGTAGTCAGAGCGGCAGATTCGGCGCTGGATCACTTTTAGAAGCGGCGGGAGGGGTCGCCACTTCCCGGTGTTTCTCAGGCTTACCTGGATGATCGACAGCCCTAATGCCACATACACACGATCGGACTATCCGGCGGACAATTCGATCGTGTGTGGGCTCCAGCAGACTTTTCCTTCCCAAAAGTCCGGCGGACTTAGAAATAAGACTAAGCTTCAAAATTGTCCGCTGGACTCGGCTTTTAGCGGACAATCCGGTCGTCTGTGTGCTCGCCACGGACACCAACAGTCAGATACTATTCCTCCCACTGACACCAATGATGGGGCACTATTCCTCCCACTGACACCAATGATGGGGCAATATTCCTCCCACTGACACCAATGATGGGGCACTATTCCTCCCACTGACACCAATGATGGGGCACTATTCCTCCCACTGACACCAATGATGGGGCAATATTCCTCCCACTGACACCAATGATGGGGCACTATTCCTCCCACTGACACCAATGATGGGACACTATTCCTCCCACTGACACCAATGATGGGACACTATTCCTCCCACTGACACCAATGATGGGACACTATTCCTCCCACTGACACCAATGATGGGACACTTTTCCTCCCACTGACACCAATGATGGGGCACTATTCCTCCCACTGACACCAATGATGGGACACTATTCCTCCCACTGACACCAATGATGGGGCACTATTCCTCCCACTGACACCAATGATGGGGCACTATTCCTCCCACTGACACCAATGATGGGGCACCATTCCTCCCACTGACACCAATGATGGGGCACTATTCCTCCCACTGACACCAATGATGGGGCACCATTCCTCCCACTGACACCAATGATGGGGCACTATTCCTCCCACTGACACCAATGATGGAGCACTATTCTTCCCACTGAGACCAATGATTGGACACTTTTCCTCCCAGTGACATCAGGGATGGAACACTATTCCTCCAAGTGACACCAATGATTGGGCACTATTCTTCCCACTCATAATATTCCCCGCGCACATGATCCAGAAAATGGCTATTCAGCAATTACGGGTGCTGAGATGACCACAGGCTGGGAACCATAGACAATCCAAGTGAAGAAATGTAACCAGCACACCAAGGATTCCTCAAAAAAGGGTCTAAAGCTTTATTTTCATGGTGCACATAAGGCAACATTTTGGAGCCACACAGGGCCCCTTCACCAGGCAAGTGATAAAGGGGCCCTGTGTGGCTCCAAAACATTGTCTTATGTGTACCATGTCTGCACTATTCCTACCACTGACACCAACGATGGGGCACTATTCCTCCCACTGACACCAAAGATGGGGCACTATTCTTCCCACTGATACCAATGATGGGGCACTATTCCTCCCACTGACACCAATGATGGGGCACTATTCCTCCCACTGACACCAATGATGGGGCACTATTCCTCCCACTGACACCAATGATGGGGCACCATTCCTCCCACTGACACCAATGATGGGGCACTATTCCTCCCACTGACACCAATGATGGGGCACTATTCCTCCCACTGACACCAATGATGGGGCAATATTCCTCCCACTGACACCAATGATGGGGCACTATTCCTCCCACTGACACCAATGATGGGGCACTATTCCTGCCACTGTCACCAACGATGGGGCACTATTCCTCCCATTACACCAATGATGGGGCACTATTCCTCCCATTACATCAATGATGGGGTGCTATTCCTCCTACTGACACCAATGATGGGGCACTATTCCTCCCACTGACACCAACGATGGGGCACTATTCCTCCCATTACATCAATGATGGGGCACTATTCCTCCCATTACATCAATGATGGGGTGCTATTCCTCCTACTGACACCAATGATGGGGCCCTATTCCTTCCACTGGCACCAATGATGGGGCCCTATTCTTCCCACTGATACCAATAATGGGGCCCTATTCTTCCCACCGACACCAAAGATGTTCTACTCCCTCTGAGTGGCGGCTGTAGAAATTTTTTATGTCGGGGGTTATGGCATCTACTTTGAAGTAATGATGCACGCCGCCCAACATTTGGAGATGGGAATGAGGGACACCTACTAACGAATGTAAGTAGGCATAGAACACGCCCCCTGCCACACCCCCTTAAAGGAGAATAAACCCAAAAAAAAGGTTAATTGAATCCACAACTTTTTTTTTTTTTTTTAACCACTAGTACTATCCCTTCATATTGGCTTTTAAATCAGATGAAAGGTTTAGCACTGGGAGACACTTTTTGATAGATAAAAAGTGCATTTTATATACATCTATATAGATCAGACCAAAATGAGGGACAAATGAGGAGTAATGAGGGACAGAGGGACATTTCTCCAAATCAGGGACAGTCCCTCGAAATCAGGGACAGTTGGGAGCTATGGTTATGATAAGCTGAGCTCATTGATCGTTGTGCAGTGAACAATGTGCTATATATGATATTGATTAATTATTCATCTCTTACCGGCTTACTAAATTTGTGTGCTGCGTGATTGGCCGGATGCAAGCTGGCTAATGTTCCGGTGTTGCACATCAGGATAGGTGTGATAAATACGCATGGGCCTGGCTGTATGTTCTATTACATCTATACAGTAGGCGGCTGTCCTATGATGTGCACAGGATACCTGATCAGTAGCAGAAAAAAGCGAGATCAAGCGCACTCCATAGGGATCAATGATAAAAAATCAATTGTTAGAGGAGGTGTAAAATCTAACCGAATGACATTTCCTTTGCTCTGTGTATCATAAAGTAGTGTTTTTCAACCAGCGTACCCCCCCCTCCCCCCTCCCTTTGGTGCTGGGGGCAGTTTTCCCTGAATCACTGATGGGTGAGAGGACTCTGATGGGGGGATGGGGGCACACAACCATTTGTAGTCTCTGTTGACAGGGTGACAACCGCGGGAGTAGAATTGGGAGACGGAGCCGAGTGGTGTCACCCAATAACAAGACCGTAATTTAAATGAAATCTGCAGACATAAAAAAAAAAAAAGAGACTTAATTAATGTTCTTTAGCAAGGAACATACATTCCACATTAAGGGCCAGTTCACACCACATGCAGTCCTGTGCGTTTTTTTTTTTTTTTTTTGCATCAAAAACGCATAGAAAGTAGGTTATATGGTTTTCAATGGCATAATTCACACCAGCGTTTGCAGTTCCAGTGTGGTTCCGGTTCCAGAAAACAAAAGTAGAACATGCTGCATTTTTCCTGCACTGGAAAGCTGTAAGGCTGGATTCACACCTATGGCATTTTTTGTGCTTTTTGCATTTTGAAGATTTGCACTACAGTCCATTTATCATGGTTTCCTATGGAACACGATCTGTAGTGCAAATCTGCAAAATGCAAAAAGCATAAAAAATGCTATAGGTGTGAATCCAGCCTCAGGCCTGAGCGTTTTTCAGTGCGTTCATAAAACGCCCTGAAAAAAGCTAAATCTCGTTCATTTCAATGGCACTTGTTCACATCTGAGCATTTTTGTCACCTGAAGTAAAACGCGCTGAGCTAAAGAAAAAAAAACACACCATAGAAACTCAGTCCGGATGCGCTCTAGATGCTTTTTTGCATGCGCGTTTTTGATGCGTTCCAGTGCGTCTTTGATGCATTTTTTTATGCAGTCCAGTGCATTTCCCCCCTTTTTTTCATTAACCTTAACCGGTTCCCGACCAGCGCACGCCGATATACGTCGGCAGAATGGCACGGGCAGGCATATTGGCGTACAGGTACATCCAATCTTCAATGCCGCCCTGCCATCGCGAGCGCGCCGCCGGCGGCACGCTTGCATGCCGATCGGGACCCCCGTGAGTCCGGTCGCGGGTCCCGCGGACTCGATCGCCGCGGGCATACCCGCGATCGTCTCACGGGACGGCTGAATGGAGGAAATGCTGTGTAAACAGCATTTCCTCATTCTTCCTAGCAACTAGTGACACTGATCTCTGCTCCATATGATTGGAGCAGAGATCAGTGTTCACTAAATGAAAGCCCAACCCCCCCACAGTTAGTAACACGCCCCTAGGAACACTTAACCCCTACACTGCCACCCACTGGTTAACCCCTTCACTGCCAGTGTCATTTACACAGGAATCAGTGCATTTATATAGCAGTGATTGCTGTATAAATGACAATGGTCCCAAAAATGTGTCAAAAATGTCTGATGTGTCCCCCACAATGTCAAGGTCACAATAAAAATCGCTGATCGCCGCCATTACTAGTAAAAAAAAAAAAAAAATTATTAATAAAAATGCCATAAAACTATCCCTATTTTGTAAACGCTATAACTTTTGCGCAAACCAATCAATAATCGCTTATTGCGATTTTTTTACCAAAAATATAAAGAAGAATACGTATCGGCCTAAACTGAGGGAAAAAAATGTTTTTTTATATATTTTTGGGGGATATTTATTATAACAAAAAGTAAAAAATAATGCGTTTTTTTCAAAATTGCCGCTCTATTTTTGTTTATAGCGCAAAAAATAAAAACCGCAGGGGTGATCAAATACCACCAAAAGAAAGCTCTATTTGTGGGAAAAAAAGGACGTAAATTTTGTTTGGGAGCCACGTCGCACGACCGCGCAATTGTCAGTTAAAGCGACGCAGTGCCGAATCGCAAAAAGTGGTGTGGTCTTTGACCAGCAAAATGGTCCGGTCTGTAAGTGGTTAAATAAGAACATGGGTGTTCCAGTGCGTTCTGGTGCATTCCCATGAGTTTTTGATGCTTTTTACAGCGTTCCAGTACAGTCCAGTGCAGGAAAAATGCAGCATTTTCTATTTGTTTTTTGTTTTTCTGTAACTGAAACACAGTTACTTCAGGTGACAAATCGCTCAGATGTGAACAAGTGCCATTGAAATGAATGGGATTTTGCTTGTTGGGCTTTTTTCAGGGCGCTTTATGAGCTGAAAAACGCTCAGGTGTGAATGCAGCCTTATAGCATTCCAGTACAGTCCAGTGCAAGTACTTTTGTTTCTGGAACTGCAAGCACTGGTGTGAACTGTGCCATTGGAAACCGTATAACCTACTTTCCATGCATTTTTGATGCAGAAAAAAGTGGTGTAAACTGGCCCTAAAAAGGGTCAAAAACTCACAGGAACGCACCTAAACGCACCAAGTTCTTATCTCTACAGACGACACAACAAGACAATCATTCCAATGATTGAGAACAACAGTAATTTGCTCTAATAACATACGCCTGCTGAAGGATTTCTAGCAAGAGAACCTGTTATTATAGCAAGAACCTAACATTAGCATATAAGCACTAATAGTGTCATTGAATCATTAGCACAGCCTATAATGGATATTTTTTTCTTTATCAACTGTTACTTTTACAATTCATTTCCCGCTGAAGATCGGAATTTGCTCGGCCTCAGCAGATGCGTTTTTAAGATTGCAGCGAATCAATGGCTGGACACTTTTTAGAGAATTCAGTTGGAAATTTGTGGCATTGATACATTTTGAGACATTGTTGTGACATTTTACCCTGAAAATCATTAAGGATGTGACTTTGCCAATTATCCTTCCACGGCTGCACAGAGCGCTCGTGGTAACAAATCTTCTAATTCCTCCAGGCGGATGATACAGGGGGCTCTTCCATCCAGGGGATTGGAGGAACCTGCCTAGCAACAAGCATCTTATGCTCTCCCCTGGCAACCGCGGCGACATTTCCCACCCCATAATACCCAAGCGTATATCTGAGGCACTGCAATCTTCCTCTACATGGAAATCTTTTTAATCTTTAGTGCTGCTAGCTACTATTTTTTTGGGGAAGGATGGAAATTTTAATTGGCTTCAGTAGGGATCAGGCGACCAAATGGTCATGTGAGCAGCACTGGAGGGAGCCCAAGCGGCATGTTCCCTATGGTACCAATTTTATAGTCTTTTCAGCTACCGAAGCCTACAATAGGGAATGTGGTGTTTTTTTTTCTGTTAATTTTTTTATTTTTTATTTTAACCTCTTCTATACTATACTTTTTTTTTTTTTTTTTTTTGTTTCTGTTATAAAATTTAGCAAATTGTGATTGTAATTGTTCTCCATAAATTTCGGCCAAAATTTATACTGCTACATTTCTTAGGTGAAAATAACCCAAATAAGTGTATATTATGTAATATATATATATATATACATATACACACGCCCAGTATATATATATATATATATATATATATATTATATATATATATATATATATAAATACAGTATATATATATATATATATATATATATATATATATATATATATATATATATATGAAAATTTATCAATCCTGATGTATTGACAGTCTATCTAATTTCTTGAGGCCCTAAAACACCAGGACAGTACAAATGACCCCTTTTTGGAAAGTAGACAGTCCAGGGTATTTAGTAAGAGGCTTGGAGAGTTTTTTTGAAGTTGTATTTTTTTTCATCGCAATTTTTGGGAATATTAAGAAACCAACCGCTTGCCGACCAGCCGCCATCATTATACTGCGGCAGGTTGGCTCTCCTGGGCGAATCGCCGTAGGTCGGCTGCTTTAAGAGCGATGGGGGGGGGGGGGGGCATGACACGGGGGGGGCATCCCCGGATGCTTGTGGCATCTCCACCGGCCACCCACGTTCACTCCACAGAGAGCCAGAGTGGGGATCTGTTGATGTAAATAGACACATCCCCGTTCTGTCAGGGGAGGAGAGAGAGAGCTGCTGTTCCTAGTGACCAGGAACAGCGATCTCTCTCCTAAGCAAGTCAGTCCCCCCCCCCCCCCACAGTTAGAAACACCTCCCTAGGGAACACTTGACCCCTTAATCGCCCCCTAGTGTTAACCCCTTCCCTGCCAGTGACATTTATGCAGCAATCAGTAGTTTAGCTCTGATCGCTGTATATATGTCACTGGTCCCAAAAAAGTGTCAAAAGTTTCCGATCTGTCTGCTGCAATGTCGCAGTCCTGCTAAAAATCGCAGATCACCACCATTACTATAAAAAAATTTAAATACCATAAATCTATCCCCTATTTTGTAGACGCTATAACTTTTGCGCAAAACAATCAATATACGCTTATTGCGATTTTTTATTTTTTATTTTTTTACCAAAAATATGCAGAAGAATATATATCAGCCTAAACTGATGAAATTTGATGAGAAATTTGTTTTGTTTTTTTGTTTGTTTTTTGGGGGGGTGGGGGGGGGGGGGTAATATTTATTATATCATATGACGTCCACTCAGAGGGATGAAAGGCCTGTCTGGCTGTCAATCTGCTATAGGCTGGCCAGGAAGTTGTTAAACAGATACAATGTAATTTATTTTCAATATGTAATATTATTTGAATAGATACAATGTAATGCCTTGTTACAGAGAGTTAGCCCTCTCTTCAGTCTTGCACAGTTGTACCGGCTCCTCTCCTGGACTGAAATGTCTCTCTCTGATTTCACCGCACACAGGGCCGTCTTTAATATTGATTGGACCCTGGGCAAAACTTTTCTTGGCCCCCCCCCCCCATGCAGTTTTGCTCTCCACCTGCTCTGAGACATACAATAAATAGCAGCTAGACTCAAAATCAGTTTACTGAATCAGATCAGGCAGCTATTGCGATTGGTTGCCAGAGGTTACAGTGTATCCTAACCGCTCACTGACTGGTTGCTAGAGGTTACAGCACACATTACAGCTCACTGATTAGTTACTAGAGGTTACAGCACATGATTTCTGCTTGTTGAGATTACTGTACAGTAATACTGCTCACTGATTCGTTGCTAGAGGTTACAGCATATCATCTCACTCCAGGGGTCATGCTATACATATGGATGCCGCCTTTATTTACATATATCTGCCGCCGGATGCATCTATTTGCATATGAATGCTGCTGCTATTTACATATGAATGCCGGTTATTTACATGTAAACACAGGGTCTGCAGGTGAGTCATCCATATCACAACAATAGGGCAGAGCTGGGCACCATTAGTAGCAGCACTTCACACTGAGATATCAGGACACAGCAAGAGACAAGGAAATTTAAACTGGGTTAGTTGGCAAGTATGAGGCAGCTGCTTTGGGCCCCACAATAATGATAGGGCCTTAAAAACGGCCCTGACCGCACACTGTGAGCTTCTCACATTGTGCATTAGAAGCTACAGCAAGTCAGATAGAGCCTCATTTCTTGGCTGTATGACACCCAGTATCATCTAGCCATTTCCTCTGCAGCGTGGCCATCTCTGGCCCACCCCTTTCATTCATTGGATTTCATTTACTTCAATCGTGAAGGCTCTGCATCACATGTGGGCAGTACCTATGCAAATACAGCCTGCCTAGGAACGACCACTCCTCCAGACTGTCACCCAGCCATCAAGGCCTTTTGATATTTGCATAACTCCTCCCAAGAGCCCGCCCACTGCTTGCATCAGGACTTCCTAGCTGGAGGACATTTGGCATCTAGCATTTTTCCTCCCCGGCTGACTGTCCCTGGCCCCGCCTCTTTCATTCATTGCATTTTAGCTCTTTCAATCCTGGAGGTTCAGCATTACATGTGGGCGTTACCTATGCAAATACAGCCTGCCTAGGAACGCCCACTCCTCCAGACTGACACCCAGCCATCAAGGCCTTTTGATATTTGCATAACTCCTCCCAAGAGCCCGCCCACTGCTTGCATCAGGGTGGAGGGCAGAGGCTACCCTGTTTCCCCCAAAAATAAGACCTAGCGTGATTGTTGGCGATGGCTGCAATATAAGCCCTACCCCCAAATAAGCCCTAGTTAAAGTCCTTGTAGGTCTTATTTTCAGGGCAGGGCTTATTTTCAGGGAAACAGGGTATGTACAGCATCCTGCTGCCCCCCTCCCCACCAGCCATGATCTCCATTGCATAGAGGAGCACAGAGACCCAGTGATGACATCACAGGGTCTTAACTATAGTATATCATGAAAATGGAAAGCTTTTCTTTAAGGTGGTGGTGGTGGGTGCTGGGGGACCATGGAGGGCAAAAACTGATGAAATGTCTGCAGTTTTGATGGGAGTGCGCCTTTAAGGAGAAAAACCTCTTTAGTGTTTATCTTGATCAACATGGCTGATATTTATTTGTGAAATGCCACAAAAAAAAAAAAAAAAAAAAAAATTAATGTGAAATCCAGGAAAGAAGATTAAAAAATATAACATGCAAATGTCAGGCAAGAAATGGGAAGCAGTGGAGCGACACGAGTACACGAGAATTTCAATGCCAGCGCGCGGAGCCGGGTACGGCGTGGCGGAGGGAGAGAGACTTTGATTAAACATGGAGGGAAAGAAAAAAAATGTAAAAAAAAAATAGCAACTACTACACAATGTAAAATAAACATTGCAGAAAGCGGTGAGCGGCCGGAGCGGGGAGGGAAATTATTATGTATTAGAGCGGATGTCGGTATTCATACATTATACATCAGGCTTACTTTCAGAAAGATATAGGAGCGTGCAGTAACCCGGATCAACCAATCAGCGCTCACCTACTGCTGGGTTAAAATGTTGAAAATCAAAACTGCAGAGCTTGCCTCATTTCCTGGCTGGACTTCCGGCATTATCCAGCCCTTTCCTCCCCAGCCTGACTGTCCCTGTCCCACCCCTTTCATTCATTCGATCACATGTGGGTGTTACCTATGCAAATACAGCCTGTCTAGGAACACCCGCTTCTCCAGGCTGACACCCCCATATGTGCCATACATGTTCTATATATACCCCACATCGGCCGTACAGACCCTCCAGGTTCTATATATATACCCCACATGTGTTGTACAGACCCTCCAGGTTCTATATATACCCCACATGTGCCGTACAGACCCTCCAGGTTCTATATATACCCCACATGTGCCGTACAGACCCTCCAGGTTCTATATATATACCCCACATGTGTTGTACAGACCCTCCAGGTTCTATATATACCCCACATGTGCCGTACAGACCCTCCAGGTTCTATATATACCCCACATGTGTTGTACAGACCCTCCAGGTTCTATAGATACCCCACATGTGCCGTACAGACCCTCCAGGTTCTATACATACCCCACATGGGCCGTACAGACCCTCCAGGTTCTATACATACCCCACATGGGCCGTACAGACCCTCCAGGTTCTATACATACCCCACATGGGCCGTACAGACCCTCCAGGTTCTATACATACCCCACATGGGCCGTACAGACCCTCCAGGTTCTATAGATACCCCACATGTGCCGTACAGACCCTCCAGGTTCTATACATACCCCACATGGGCCGTACAGACCCTCCAGGTTCTATACATACCCTACATGGGACGTACAGACCCTCCAGGTTCTATAGATACCCCACATGTGCTGTACAGACCCTTCAAGTTCTATAGATTCCCCACATTTACCATGCAGACCCTCCAGGTTCTATAGATACTCCACATGTGTTGTACAGACCCCCCAGGTTCTATATATACCCCACATGTGGCGTACAGACACCCCCAGCTTCTATAGGTCCCTTACATGTGCCATACAGACCCCCCAGGTTCTATAGATACCCCACATGTGTTGTACAGACCCCCCATGTTCAATAGATATCCCACATGTGCCATACAGCCCCCCCCCGGTTCTATATATACCCCATATGTGCCATACAGACCCCCAGGTTCTATAGATACCCCACATTTGCTATATAGATCCTCCAGGTTCTATAGATACCCCAAATGATTTGGACCAGTGCACAAAGCAAGGTTCATAAAGACATGGATGAGCGAGTTTGGGGTGGAGGAACTTGACTGGCCTGCACAGAGTCCTGACATCAACCCGTCGGAACACCTTTGGAATGATTTAGAGTGGAGACTGCGAGCCAGGCCTTCTCATCCAACATTAGTGTCTGACCTCACAAATGCGCTTCTGGAAGAATGGTCAAACATTCCCATAGACACATCTCCTAAACCTTGTGGACGGCCTTCCCAGAAGAGTTGAAGCTGTTATAGCTGCAAAGGACGGGGCCAACTCAATATTGAACCCTACGGACTAAGACTGGGATGCCATTAAAGTCCATGTGCGTGTAAAAGCAGGTGTCCCAATACTTTTTGGCAATATAGTGTATATTTGAAATGTGATCAATTCTGATGTACTGACGGCCTAGTTTATTTATTTTTTTGAGGCCTGCAAATGCCCGGGCAGTACAAACATCCCCCAAATGAGCCCTTTTTGAAAGTAGACATTCTGAGGAATTTATTATAGAGCCATGGCGAGTTTTATAAGTTGCAATTTTTTTTAGACCCCTTTCACACTGGGGCGGTGGGTCAGTTGACGGTAAAGCGCCATCATATTTGCGGGCAGTATTCGGCCGCTTAAGGGCCGTTAAAACGCCCCGCTAGCGGCCAAAAAGGGGTTAAAACCACCCGCAAAGCGCTGCTGCAGCAACGCTTTGCCGGCGCATTGCAGCAGCGCTTTGCCGGCGGTATAGCCACGCTGCCCCATTGATTTCAACGGGCAGGAGGGGTGGAGGAGCGGTATACACACCGCTCCTTCACCTCTCCAAAGATGCTGCTAGCAGGACTTTTTTTTACCGTCCTGCCAGCGCATCGCTCCAGTGCAAACGCCCTCGGGGCTTTCACCCGGGAGTGAATGGAGCGGCTCTTTCAGGGCACTTTGAGGGCGCTATTTTTAGCGCTGTGGTACCTGCAAAGTGCCCCAGTGTGAAAGGGGTCTAAGTCACAATTATTGGGAAAATTAAGAAAACCTAAACCTTGTGGACGGCCTACCCAGAAGAGTTGAAGCTGTTATAGCTACAAAGGGTGGACCAACTCAGTATTGAACCCTACAGACCAAGCCCTTGTACACACGGTCGGAAATTTCCGACGGAAAAAGTCAGATCGGATTATGTTGTCGGAAAATCCGATCGTGTGTGGGCTCTATCGGACTTTTTGCGTCAGAATTTCCAACGGAAAAAAGTTTGAGAGCAGGATCTAAAATTTTCCCGACAACAAAATCCGATCTGACTTTTTCCGTTTGTGTATGGAGAATTCCGACGCACAAAGTGCCACGCATGGTCAGAAAAAATTTGGAGACGAAAGCTAATGGCTACTGGCTTCTATGTAGTCCCGTCGTACGATGTATACGTCACCTCGTTCCGAACGATCGGATTTTCCGACAACTTTGTCCGACCGCTTGTATGCAACACAGTTTTGGGCCAAAATCCGTCGGAAAAAATCTGACGGATTTTGTGGTCGGAATGTCCAACCGTGTGTATGGGGCATAAGACTGGGATGCCATTAAAGTTCATGTGCGTGTAAAGGCAGGTGTCCCAATACTTTTGGCAATATAGTGTATATACTACAGTTTGTAGACGCTATAACTTTCACACAAACCAATTAATATACACTTATTGTGATTTTTTTTTTTCCAAAGAATACATTTTGGCCTAAATTTATGCCGAAATCTGATGTTATTGGACATTTTTTATAACAGAAAGTAGGAAATATTGTTTTGGTCTTTTTTTTTTCTTAATATAATAATAAATCCCAGTGGTGATCAAAAACAGTACCACTAATAGAAAGTTCTATTTGCTGAAAAAAAAAAATATATATAAATTTAAATTTGGGTACAGTGTTGCATGACCGTGCAATTACCAGTTAGGCCTCATGCGCACGGACGTTTTTACAGCTGCTTTTTTGAGCGTTTTTTGCAGCTTAAAAACGCCTGTCCATGTTAGTCTATGGCTTCATGCCCACCTAGGCGTTTTTGAACTGCAAATGGCATAGGCGTTTTTAAGCTGTAAAAAAAAAAACCCAGGACCAGTGCGGAAAAACGCGCATAAACACGTAACATATTTTCTTTGTTTTCTGAGTGCCATAGCCAAGAGATGTGTTTTTTTTTTTTTAAAACGCAACTTAACGCTAACGCTAAAAAACGCCAATGCGAAACGCGGTAAAAATCGCGTTTTTAACGCCGATTTTTCCAGGTGTCGGAGCTAGCTTTGCAGCCAGTTTTTTTAAAACGTCCGTGTGCATGAGCACTTAAAGTAACGCAGTGCTGAACAGCAAAAAATGGCCTGGTTGTAAAAGGGGGTAAAACCTTCAACAAAAAAAAAAAAAAAATCTCTAAAATCTAAGAGGTGCATCAGATGCCTTTCGTCAGCCGAACATACTTATAATAATAAGCGGCGCCATGGCGGTTGCTACACGAAGTCTCTGTTTTTTTTTTGTTTTTGTTTGAAGAACCTGCGCCTCTCCATCATAGCCAACCTATTACACCTCATTTCATCTATTTGTAAATGAATAGGAAGCTGATGCGCTTTATTTGCACTGTCTTTTTTTTTTTTTTAAGCAATAATTTATTAGTGCGGCTGGTAGAAGCTGAAGGAGAAAAAAAAAAAAAGGAATACATATTTGAAAAGGAATCGCACACTCTGATTTGCAATTCATCACAAAAGCCCTGAGCAATATTTTCGTGGCAAATAATTACATAGCACCAAGGCAGACCGTATCCTTCTCCGACTGAAGTAGTGCCAAGACTTCCCGGCAGATAAGGGAATTACTATGTAGCACCCACTCCATTTCACACTAATCAGCCTTTGCCCACTCTCTGCAATTAGCTTCAAGTCCGAGCTATCCGCTCATCGCCGCGCTGACCGAAACGCGTTTGATAAAAGTCAGATAACCTTTTTCTTTTCTTCTCTTTCTTTTTTTTTTCTTTTCCCGCCTGCCATACTTATCAGCCTTGGCATTTAATTAAAAGAGTAAGGTTAATAATTACTGATGGTTATCAGGCTTACGAGACAGGAGTTGCAGATATTAAAATGACTGCGGACGTTCCTCGGAGTGACGTCGGGGTTTCTCGCTTCACGTTTCGGATGTAGATGAAAGCAGAGGAGATAATTTGTGGGCTTTCTCGTTACTTTTTAACCACTTTCAGACCGGACCAATTTGCTGGTCAAAGACCAGACCACTTTTTGCGATTCGGCACTGCGTCGCTTTAATTGACAATTGCGCGGTCGTGCGACGTGGCTCCCAAGCAAAATTGACGTCCTTTTTTTCCCACAAATAGAGCTTTCTTTTGGTGGTATTTGATCACCTCTGCGGTTTTTATTTTTTGCGCTATAAACAAAAATAGAGCGACAATTTTGAAAAAAACGCATTCTTTTTTACTTTTTGTTATAATAAATATCCCCCAAAAATATATAAAAAAACATTTTTTTTCCCTCAGTTTAGGCCGATACGTATTCTTCTACATATTTTTGGTAAAAAAAATCGCAATAAGCGATTATTGATTGGTTTGCGCAAAAGTTATAGCGTTTACAAAATAGGGATAGTTTTATAGCATTTTTATTAATAATTTTTTATTATTATTTTTTTACTAGTAATGGCGGCGATCTGCGATTTTTATTGTGACTGCGACATTGTCGGGGACCCATCGGACATTTTTGACACATTTTTGGGACCATTGTCATTTATACAGTAATCACTGCTATATAAATGCAGTGATTCCTGTGTAAATGACACTGGCAGTGAAAGGGTTAACCAGTGGGTGGCAGTGTAGGGGTTAAGTGTTCCTAGGGGTGTGTTACTAACTGTGGGGGGGTTGGGCTTTCATTTAGTGTACACTGATCTCTGCTCCAATCACATGGAGCAGAGATCAGCGTCACTAGTTGCTAGGCAGAATGGAAAAATGTTGTTTACACAGCATTTCCTCCATTCGGCCGCTCCGTGAGACGATCGCGGGGATGCCCGCGGCGATCGAGTCCGCGGGTCCCGCGACCAGACTCACGGGGGTCCCGACCAGCGCGGGAGCGCGCCGCCGCCGGCGCGCTCCCGATGGCAGGGCGGCATCGAATATTGGACGTACCTGTACGCCAATATGCCTGCCCGTGCCATTCTGTCGACGTACATCGTCGTGCGCTGGTCGGGAAGTGGTTAAAGCTGAACTCCAGCAACAAAAAAAGCTTTCAATCAAATATATTCTTCGTTAGCCACTCGGTCGGCACCAAATTCTTTTGAAAATCCCAGATCTTACATTGTAAATGTAGCGGTGACAGGGGCGGACTGACCATTGGGCCACTCGGGCACTGCCCGAGGGCCCCCGTGCCAGTAGGGGGCCCCATCAGGGATGCCAGCCTCAGTAAAACCAGGGGCAGTATGTAAAAATCTGTGTTTTTTTTTACATCTGTCTCTGAAATATCCCTTACCAACATCCTTTTGGTCTAAAAATACAGAGATTATAGCTGCCCCACCTCTCCAGTACCTTCTCAGCCAATAGAAACATGTCTGTGTATACTGTGTGATTGTATACTGTGTGTGTGTGTTTGTGTATACTGTGTGGCCCCTTAATGTTTGATTGCCTGGGGGGCCCCATAATTTCCTATTGCTCGGGGGCCCCATGAGTTGTCAGTCCGCCCCTGAGCGGTGACATCATCGCTGTTCTGTACTTAGCTTGCCTAAAGAGGAGGTTTAGAAGAAGGTTAGAAGGATGTAAGACGTTAGGGTTAGAAGAAGGTCAGAAGGCGGTAAGAAGAAGGTTAATAGAATTTCAAAAGGGGGTCAGAAAGAGCTGATAAGGAGGTCAGCCGTAAGTCGAAAGGTTAGAAGATGGCCAAAAAGATGCAAGAAGAAAAGTTATAAGAATGTCAAAAGGAGGTTAGAATAAGGTTAGTAAGAGGTAAGAAGAAGGTCAGAAACAGTTATGCCGCATACACACGATCGCACATTCCGACAACAAAATCCATGGTATTTTTTCCGAAGGATGTTGGCTCCAACTTGTCTTGCATACACACGGTCACACAAACTTGTCGGAATTTCCGAAACGTCAATAATGCGGTGACGTACAACACGTATGTCGAGCCGAGAAAAATTACATTCAATAGCCCAGTGCGGCTCTTCTGCTTGATTCCGAGCATGCGTGGAAATTTGTGCGTCGGAATTTTGTACGCATGATTGGAATTTGTTGTCGGAAAATTTGAGAACCAGATCTTAGCACAGGGTC
Organism: Lithobates pipiens; assembly: GCF_037356315.1. Lineage (NCBI taxonomy): Eukaryota > Metazoa > Chordata > Amphibia > Anura > Ranidae > Lithobates > Lithobates pipiens. The sequence continues at coordinate 321,456,660 of NW_027507785.1, forward strand.
TCCGGATTAAAAATCCTTGTGCAAATACACTGAACTCGCTTAAAGAACCAGATCTCAAATTCTGTGCGATGGAAATTGTCAGATGGAGCCTACACACGGTTGGGATTTCTGACAACAAGCTCCGATCGCACATTTTCCATCAAAGTCTGACCGTGTGTACGCGGCATTCGAATAACGTCAGAAACAGGGCAGATGCAGGTGAGAAGGAGGTCAAAAGAGAGTTAGAAGGAGGTAAGAAGAAGGTTAGATGAATGTCAGAGGAAGGTCACAAACAGCTTAGAAGGAGGTCAGAAGCAGGTCAAAAGGATATTATTATTATTATACATGATTTATATAGCGCCAACAGTTTACGCAGAGCTTTACAACATTGGGGCAAAAAGAATTACAATACAATTCAATACAGGGGGGAATCATAGAGCCCTGCTCGTTAGAGTTTACAATCTAGGAGGGAGGGTCAGATTATACAAAAGGGTAATAGCTGTAGGGGATGAGCTAATGGAGAAAATAGTGCAGTTGTTAGCCCTTGTACACACGGTCGGACATTCCGAAAACCAAATCCGACGGATTTTGTCCAACGGATTTTGTCCGAAACTGTTGCATACACACGGTCGGACAAAGTTGTCGGAAAATCCGATGTTCAGAACGTGATGACGTTATTTCGTTATGACGGGACTACGTTCAGGCTAGTAGCCAATAGCTTTTGATGTAGGAATTTGATCTGAGCATGCGTGGCAATTTGTCCCATTGGAATTCTCTACACATGATCGGAGTATGTCCGATCGGAGCATTTTGTCGGAAAATTTTACCAACAAGTTGGAAAACTTGATCCGTTGGATACTCAGACAGAAACAGTCCGATGGAGACCACACATAGTCGGAATATCCGACAAAACAGTCCGATTGGACACATTCCGTCGGAATCTCAGACCTTGTGTACAAGGGCTAAGATGGAGATATTAGATAGAAGGTTAGCAGGAGGTAAGAAGCAGGTTAAAAGAATGTCAGAAGAAGGTCAGAAACAGCTTAGAGGAAGGTCAGAAATAGGACAGATGCAGGTCAGGAGGAGGTTATAAAGAGTAAAGAAGTAGGGTTAGAAGAAGGTCAGAAGGAGGAAAGAAGAAAGTTAGTAGAATGCCAGAAGGGGGTCAGAAACAGCTGAGAAGGAGGTCAGAAGAAGGTTAGGAGAAGGTTAGAAGAATGTTAGTAGAATGTTAGAAGATCAGAAACAGTTAATAAGAACATCAGAAACAGGACAGATGAAGTTCAGAAGGAGGATAGAAGAATATTCAGAAGACGGTCAGAAATCACTTAGAGAGAGGTCAGAAAGTGGTCAGAAGGAGATTAGAAGAAGGTTAGCAGGAGGTAAGAAGAAGGTTAGAAGAATTTCATTAGATGGCTAGAAACAGCTTAGAAGAAGGTCAGAAACAGGACAGATGGAGGTCAGAAGGAGGTTAGAAGAAGGTTAAAATGAGGTAAAAAGAAGGTTAGAAGAATGTCAGAAGAAGATCAGAAACAGCTTAGAAGAAGGTCAGAAACTGGGCATATACAAGACTGAAGGAGGTCAGAAGAAGGAAGATTGGAAAAAGGTCAGAAGGAGTTAAAAGGAAAGTTAGAAGAATGTCAGAAGGAGCTCAGAAACTGCTGAGAACCATAGAAGCAGGTCAGAAGGAGGTTAGAAGATGTCAAAAGGATGCAAGAAGAAAGTTATTAGAATGTTAAAAGGAGGTTTAAGCCCCACACCCCCTATCAGATTGTCTGCTGATTTTTTCCTTCAGATTTACCAAAACCATGTAGTAGAAGGGCCTGCCTGATTGCATACACATTGAAACCCCTAAGGTTTGACCTCATATTATATGGTTTTGGTAAATAGAAAAAATCTGCAGAAAATCTGATAGTGTGTATGGGGTTTAAGAAGCAGGTCAAAAGGAGGTTAGAATAAGGTTAGTGGGAGGTTAGAAGAAGGTTAGTAGGAGGTAAGAAGATTAGATGAATGACGAAGGGTCGGAAACGGTTAGAAGAACGTCAGAAACAAGGCAGATGCAGGTCAGAATGAGGTCTAAAGAAAGTTAGAAAGAGGTAAGAAGAAGGTTAGACGAATGTCAGAGGAAGGTCAGAAACAGCTTAGATTGAGGTCAGAAGGAAATTAGAAGAAGGTTAGCAGGAGGTAAGAATCAGGTTAAAAGAATGTCAGAAGAAGAAGGTCAGAAACAGCTTAGAGGAAGGTCATAAACAGGACAGATGCAGGTCAGAAAGAGGTTATAAAAAGTAAAGAAGTAGGGTTAGAAGAAGGTCAGAAGGAGGTAAGAAGAAAGTTAGCAGAATGCCAGAAGGGGGTTGGGTTAGAAACTGCTGAGAAGTAGGTCAGCAGCAGCAGGTCAGAAGAAGGTTAGGAGAAGGTTAGAAGAATGTCAGAAGGTCAGAAACAGTTAAGAATGTCAGAAACAGGACAGATGTAGGTCAGTAGGAGGTTAGAAGAATATCCAGAAGGAGGTCAGAAACAGCTTCGAAAGAGATCAGAAACTGGTCAGAAGGAGATTTTAAGGTTAACAGGAGGTAAGAAGAAGGTTAGAAGAATGTCATTAGAAGGCTAGAAACAGCTTAGAAGAAGGTCAGAAACAGGACAGGTGGAGGTCAGAAGGAGGTTATAAGAAGGTTAAAATGAGGTAAAAAGAAGGTTAAAAGAATGTCAGAAGAAGATCAGAAACAGCTTATAAGGAGGTCAGAAACAGGACTGAAGGAGGTCAGAAGAAGGAAGATTGGAAAAAGGTCAGAAGGAGTTAAAAGGAAAGTTAGAAGAATGTCAGAAGGAGCTCAGAAACTGCTGAGAAGAACCATAGAAGTAAGTCAGAAGGAGGTTAGAAGCAGGTCAGAGGGAGGTTCGAAGAAGGTTAGAAGCACCTCTGAAGGAACAAAGGACCTCAGAAACATCTCAAAGCCGTTGTACACACGGTCGGAGATTTCGACAACCAAATCCGTCGGATCTTGTCCGAAACTGTTGCATACACACGGTCGGACTAAGTTGTCGAAAAATCCGATCTTTCAGAACGTGATGACGTAATTTTGTTACGATGGGACTACATTCAGGCTAGTAGCCAATAGCTTTGATGTAGGAATTTGATCTGAGCATGCGTGGCACTTGGTCCGATCAAAATTCTCTACACATGATCGGAGTATGTCGGATCGAACCAGTTGGTCGGGAAAAATTTCCAACAAGTTGGAAAATTGGGTCCGACGGATATTCAGACGGAAACATTCCGATGCATACCACACACAGTCGGATTATCCGACAACACGGTCCGATAGGACACATTCCGACGGATTCTCCGACCGTGTGTACAAGGGCAAACAGTTCTCAAATACAATCTGAAGGTATCTAAAAGCATGCTGCATTGGCCCATCTACACAAGCCCTATGGCAATGCTAGGCTTTCGTATTAGAAAGTCCAGCATGCATTTTAAACAACAAGTGCCACAAGCACTCTTTTCATTTTTGTTATAAAATATTTATGCAGTTTAAAAATGTATCTAAACTTTTTGTGGTGTTAAAGCTTGAAAATAAAATAGAGGAATACAGTAAGGAGAAGGATAGAAGGATGGCCGATTGTTTTCCTTTTTTTTCCAAGCTGAGAAAGTAGAGCAAGGCGGATGCCGGCTTCTTCAAAAGCAAAATTCCCATTGTGGGATTGTGCGGCATTCGCACCTCTGATCCGTCCATGCCCCACTTTCTGCTGCTGGGGAGAGATGATTAAACACACCCCGGTCCCCGACACAAACGCTCAGCTTTGCGTGCCGGTGACATTTGCGTCTCGCAGCCATCGGTTATTTCACTGCGAGGTGACGGAGGTCGGTATCTAGTGGAAGGATTGTTCTATTAGTAGAAACGCTGCACAAGATCTGAGGAGCCTCTGATTTGCCTTCGGAGGAAAAGAGAGAGACACACATGAAGGTGAAGCTCTGAGAGGGGGCAGAAGCTAACGAGGGAAATATCTGTGATGTCACTGCGGAAGAGTGAGCTGGTCGCTTCTGAACTCAAAAATTCCTAATAAATAATTGTACTCCTAATAACAACTTTATATCAGAGTCATCCCATCCACAACTGAGATTTCACCATTTGGTAGAAGCCAGAGAAATAACCCCCTATCAGTCCCTTCTATCTTACAAGGATTCTATTAGTGAGATTCTTGGGCCTGAACAGTTGTGCTCATTATGAGGAGTGCCCACCATCCCTGTGCTGAGTTCCCGGGTCTGTACATCTGCTGTGCCCATTATGAGGGGTTCCCACCATCCCTGTGCTGAGTTCCTGGGTCTGTACACCTGATGTGCCCATTATGAGGGGCTCCCACCATCCCTGTGCTGAGTTCCTGGGTCTGTACACCCGCTGTGCCCATTGTGAGGGGTTCCCACCATCTCTGTGCTGAGTTCCTTGGTCTGTACACCTGATGTGCCCATTATGAGGAGTGCCCACCATCCCTGTGCTGAGTTCCCGGGTCTGTACATCTGCTGTGCCCATTATGAGGGGTTCCCACCATCACTGTGCTGAGTTCCTGGGTCTGTACACCTGCTGTGCCCATTGAGGGTTTCCCACCATCCCTGTGCTGAGTTCCTGGGTCTGTACACCTGCTGTGCCCATTATGAGGAGTGCCCATCATCCCTGTGCTGAGTTCCCGGGTCTGTACACCTGCTATGCCCATTATGAGGGGTTCCCACCATCCCTGTGCTGAGTTCCCGGGTCTGTACACCTGCTGTGCCCAGTATGAGGGGTTCCCACCATCCCTGTGCTGAGTTTCCAGGTCTGTACACCTGCTGTGCCCATTATGAGGGGTTCCCACCATCCCTGTGCTGAGTTCCTGGGTCTGTACACCTGATGTGCCCATTATGAGGGGCTCCCACCATCCCTGTGCTGAGTTCCTGGGTCTGTACACCCGCTGTGCCCATTGTGAGGGGTTCCCACCATCTCTGTGCTGAGTTCCTTGGTCTGTACACCTGATGTGCCCATTATGAGGAGTGCCCACCATCCCTGTGCTGAGTTCCCGGGTCTGTACATCTGCTGTGCCCATTATGAGGGGTTCCCACCATCACTGTGCTGAGTTCCTGGGTCTGTACACCTGCTGTGCCCATTGAGGGTTTCCCACCATCCCTGTGCTGAGTTCCTGGGTCTGTACACCTGCTGTGCCCATTATGAGGAGTGCCCATCATCCCTGTGCTGAGTTCCCGGGTCTGTACACCTGCTATGCCCATTATGAGGGGTTCCCACCATCCCTGTGCTGAGTTCCCGGGTCTGTACACCTGCTGTGCCCAGTATGAGGGGTTCCCACCATCCCTGTGCTGAGTTTCCAGGTCTGTACACCTGCTGTGCCCATTATGAGGGGTTCCCACCATCCCTGTGCTGAGTTCCCGGGTCTGTACACCTGCTGTGCCCATTATGAGGGGTTCCCACCATCCCTGTGCTGAGTTCCCAGGTCTGTACACCTGCTGTGCCCATTATGAAGGGTTCCCACCATCCCTGTGCTGAGTTCCCGGGTCTGTACACCTGCTGTGCCCATTGTGAGGGGTTCCCACCATCCCTGTGCTGAGTTCCCGGGTCTGTACACCCGGAGTGCCCATTATGAGCAGTGCCCACCATCCCTGTGCTGAGTTCCCAGGTCTGTTTTTAACTTTAAAAAATAAAGAATACATTTGTAAAAAGGTAAAAAAAAAAAAAAAAATGGTAAAAAATTATTAAAAATACATTTGCAAAAAAGTTATTAAATAAATAAAAACAGTAAAAAAAATAAAAAAATAAAAATTAAAAATAAAAATAAAAAAACGACTGACTCCAATGACAGAACTAAAGCATAGTAAAAAAATAAATAAAAAATAAAATTGTAAAAAAGTAAATAAATCATGTAAATGATCAGTAAATAAATAAATAAAATAAAATGGTAAAAAATTATTAAAAATACATTTGCAAAAAAGTTATTAAATAAATAAAAACAGTAAAAAAAATAAAAAATAAAAATTAAAAATAAAAATAAAAAAACGACTGACTCCAATGACAGAACTAAAGCATAGTAAAAAAATAAATAAAAAATAAAATTGTAAAAAAGTAAATAAATCATGTAAATGATCAGTAAATAAATAAGTAAAATAAAATGGTAAAAAATTATTAAAAATACATTTGCAAAAAAGTTATCAAATAAATAAAAACGGTAAAAAAAAAACAAAAAAAAAATTAAATAAGAAAAAAAAAAAAAAACGACTGACTCCAATGACAGAACTAAAGCATAGTAAAAAATAAATAAAAAATAAAATTGTAAAAAAGTAAATAAATCATGTGAATGATCAGTAAATAAATAAATAAAATAAAATGGTAAACAAATAATAATAATAAAAAAACAAAAACAAACTACTGACTCCAGTGGTGGAACTACCAGGGTATTTTTTTCACCATGGGGGGGGGGCCCAAGACGACCCCGCAATGGGAGTAAAGGGCCCCAGGATCAGTGGATAGGGGCCCCAGGTTCAGGGGGAAGAACCCTGGCTGGGTGTCAGGGCGGACCTTCATGGTTTCTTCCACTGGGGCCCTGAAGGTTCTAGTTACACATTTGATACCTATGGTGCCCATTATGAAGGGCTTCCATTATTTATGCACTTAGTTGCCGTATCTGCCCACCTGCTATGCCCCCTGTGAATGGGGCGAGGCCACACCTGCCCTGTGCCTGCGTGCACTGGGCTTTAAAGGAATAAAACAGGCAACAAGGAGGGTTCATATCACCTCTGAAAAGCAAGCCACCATGGATCATGTTTCAGATGAACGACAAGTGTAAACTTAGCCCCTGCGGTTGATCTGTCTGTATACTTTGAAGAAACAAAGAAAGATACAAAATATACCATATGGAAGAATAGTGAATGTGACAGGAGGCTGTAGTCCCTCAGCGGAGCAGTATGAGATGAATGCTGCTTTATATTTTATAGGAGTCGGGTTTTGCCTTTAGCACAGCTGCAGGGTTATCTGGAAAGCAACAATTTTTTTTTTTTTTTTATTGCTACTTGAAGTTTCTCAATATAATTTATCTTTAGAATTATATAATGTGGGTATAACGCAGAGTACGGAGATCCTCTCCAATCACTCTGTAGCAGAAGAGCTTACAATCAACCACTGATCGGAGTTTATCCCCATCTAGGGTTGCCACCTTTTCTTCAAGTCAAACCCGAACACTTTAGCGGCGCACAGCAATTTTTTTTATACTATAAACTATACATATATTTTGCCATTTCTAATCACATGACGTTAATAACAAGTGTCTCCCTTTACATCAGAGTCCACAGAGTTCCCCTTTTACATCTGAACTTGCAGAGTTCCCTTCCACTGTAAGGGGGGACTTTGCAGACTCTGATGTAAAGGAGAATTCTGGGGCCTCTAACATAAGGGATGCTCTGGAAACCCTGATTTAAGGGGGAACACTGAGTACTCTGGTGTGAAGGGAAACCCTGATGTAAGGGGTGCTCTGAGAACCCTGATTTACCTTTGTGTACTCACTCAGAGGCAGGAGAGAGAAGGGGGGAGACTTCAGTCACAGACAGGGATGGATGGTGAGCTCACTCACTCCTTGGCGGTCAGCACCTCTCCTCCAGATGTATCTAAGAATGCTGGACTTCAAATTTCCAGCCCCAACTTTCCTTTTCTGAGGCCCGGTGCCAGGGATTGGAGTGTGGGCAGACACAGAGGGGTAGGGTTGGGGAGAAGAGGTGCAGATCAAGCCCTCTCTCTTCTCCTGTCTGTGTGTTTGGGGGGGGGGGGGGGTTGTTAGTGTTGGGTTTGGGCAGTGTGAAGTAGTGTAACAGACACTCTCAGCTAAACAACTGCACCCAGCAACCCTGCTGGGAAACCATAGTCCAGTCTAAGTAATGTGTCTGGGTTTCAGGCAATCTGAAACCCGGACACATGATTCCAAACCCGAACTGTCCGGGTGAATCTTGGACAGTTGGCAACCCTATCCCCATCCCAGACCACACTGGCTTCTTTTTCAATAGCCTTAATAAGCCCCCTAGAGGAAATGCAAATGATGAGAAATGCAAAAAAATATATATATGAGGCTTTTACAACACAACAATAGCAACTCATATATAAATAATGAAATCTGACTTCCGGTTTTCCCTTCAGTGTTGCACAGTTGTACCGAATCCTCTCCTGGACTGAAATGGTTTCCTCTGATTTCACCGCACACTGTGAGCCCACCTCATTTCCTGGCTGGAGGACATACAGCATGATCTAGCTCTATCCTCCCCAGCCTGACTGTTCCTGGCTCTGCCCCTTCATTAATTTCAGTTCTGTCAATCATGGAGGCTCTCTATCACATGTGGGCACTACCTAGGGCTGTCTGCATGCAAATCCAACCTGCCTAGGAACAACCCCTTCCCCAGACTGACCAGTGGCGTAACATCCATGTGTGCAGGGTGTGCGGTGCACACGTGCCCCCAAGGCCAGGGGGGCCCACTGTGCCCTGTCACACTCTGCCCACATGGAGTAACACAAATTCAATGTGCACACAGGGGGCACTTGCCGAAGCCTATAGATCCAGCCACTGAAATGCCTGGCAGGTGGCCGAGTGATCTGCAGCCTTGTGCTCTGCCCTGTGGCCCGGAACATGTCTTCTGACACGGGGAAATCCCGCCCGCTACCCCACCAGACATGCCACCCAGACTCCGGAGGGGCCTGCCAGGAGGATACTATTGTAAGGGGAGAGTGGGGAGGAGGGGCACGGTGTATGGCAGCCAGGGAACGAGTGTATGGGGGTGGAAAGCTGCGGTCTCCTCCCTGGAGGACTGGTGACAGCACGCTCTGCTGGGACTTGTAGTGCCCTCTATGGGGGACTGAGCTATGGCAGCCTCCTATACTGGGACTTGTACTGCCCTCTATGGGGGACTGAGATATGGCAGCCTCCTATGCTGCAACTTGTAGTGCGCTCTGTGGGGGACTGAGATATGGCAGCCTCCTATGCTGGGACTTGTACTGCCCTCTATGGGGGACTGAGATATGGCAGCCTCCTATGCTGGGACTTGTACTGCCCTCTATGGGGGACTGAGATATGGCAGCCTCCTATGCTGGGACTTGTAGTGCCCTAGACTGTGAGGGGACTGACGAATACTCAGTCCTTCACAGAGGGCACTACAAGTCCCAGCATAGTGGTCTGCCATGCTTCAGTCCCCTGTAGTCTAGGGCACTACAAGTCACACCATAGCAGACTGCTCTTACAGAACAGGAGAAGGAGCTGAGGGTGGGGGGATTTTTACTGGGAGGGGCGCGGGTTTTAAAATTTAGAATTAAAATGAAACATTCTGTTGCTGTATATTGTGGCAACTCAAGAATTAATTGATGTTAATTGATGTGCCAGTGCAAGGATACAATTATATAATCATTAGTAAAGAAGAGAAATGACTTATGAGAACACAGTTATTAAATGAAAGAGAGTAGTAGGTCCTGTTGGCGCCCCCCTGACCTCGTGGACCTCGGGGTAATTGCACCCTCTGCAGCCCCTGCAGTAAGAAGGGAAGGAAACTGGACATCATTCCCCAATGCAGCAAATGGAACTTTGAAGCAGTCTTATTAGCTGCATTTACAATTCCTGCTGGACGCACGCCTGGGAAGGAAGCAGCACGTGTTGCCAAGGAGATCCTTGCAGGATACGCAAGGCTCTTTGGATTGAGGCTCCCGGCTAAGCTACATCTGAATCTAGATGTATATGATACATGCATGCTTCATTGCAGCACTGCAGCTGCTTGATATGCATGATGCATAGCCACCGAGTGTAAAAAAAAAATACTGATGTGCATATCAATACAGTAGCAGTGCAGTGAGGGTATTGATCAGAGATCTGCACTAGGTAAATAACAAGTGGAAGTTAACCACTGCCATAGCCAACGCTGCCTTAACCACTATATCCAATGCTGCCTTCACTGCCATAGCCATCACTGACTTCACCACCATAGCCAACACTGCCTTCAATACTATAGCCAACACTGACTCCAATAGCATAGCCAACACTGCCTTCCTCGTCATAACTAACACTGCCTTCCCCACCATAGCCAACACTGCTTTCAATACCATGGCCAACATTGCCTTCACCGCCATAGCCAACACTGCCTTCAATACCATACATAGCCAACACTGCCTTCCTTGTCATAGCTAACACTGCCTTCACCACCATAGACAACACTGCCTTCAATACCATATATAGCCAACACTGCCTTCAATGCCATACATAGCCAACACTGCCTTCAATACCATAGCCGAAATTGCCTTCACTGCCATAGATAACACTGCCTTCATCACCATAGCCAACACTGCCTCCAATACCATAGCCAACACTGCCTCCAATACCATAGCCGACACTGCCTCCAATACCATAGCCGACACTGCCTCCAATACCATAGCCGACACTGCCTCCAATACCATAGCCGACACTGCCTCCAATACCATAGCCGACACTGCCATCACCACTATAGCCAACACTGCCTCCAATACCATAGCCAACACTGCCATCACCACTATAGCCAACACTGTTTTCAATACTATAGCTGACTTGGCGTTCACTACTAGACATGAGCCGAACACCCCCCCGGTTCGGTTCGCACCAGAACATACCGAACAGGCAAAAAATTCGGCAGAACACACGAACACCATTAAAGTCTAAGGGATACGAACATGAATAATCAAAAGTGCTAATTTTAAAGGCTTATATGTAAGTTATTGTCCTTAAAAGGGTTTGGGGACCCAGGTCCTGCCCCAGGGGACATGTATCAATGAAAAAAAAAAGTTTTAAAATTGTCAGTTTTTTCGGGAGCAGTGATTTTAATAATGCTTAAAGTGAAACAATAAAAGTAATATATTCCTTTAAATTTTGTGTCTATAGTATGGGGGTTGTCTATAGTATGCCGGTAAAGTGGCGCATTTTTCCAGTGTTTAGAACAGTCCCTGGACAAAATGACATTTGTAAAGGAAAAAAAGTAATTTAAAAGTACTCGCGACTGTAATGAATTGTCAGTCCCAGCAATGCAGTTAAAAGTAATTGAAAAAAACGGTACGTAAACAGGTGGCCCCGCCCCCTCTGATGACCCGGGAAAGCCATGGGGAAGTCGCCCTGCGTCAGAAGGGGCGGGGTCACCCGCGTATGTCACTGTGTGGCCCCGCCCTCAGTTATAAAAGAACTGTCACCTGCAAGGACACGTCATACGGCGGGTGCCTCCCATAAGGGCGGGCCAGTTGGGGCTTTGTTTTTGTTTTGTTTTTCTATTTCGGTCTGTCGGCGGGGCAAGATAAGAAGATGAATGCTTTTTTATATATTTTTATTTTATTTTATAATAAAGGACTTTTCTCAAGTTGTGTCTTGTGTTTTGTACCATTTTGACACTTTTTTGTGAAATGGTAGGGGTACATTTGTACCCCATTACCATTTCACACAGGGGGGGAGGCCGGGATCTGGGGGTCCCCTTGTTAAAGGGGGCTTCCAGATTCCGATAAGCCCCCCACCCGCAGACCCCCACAACCACCGGGCAAGGGTTGAGGGGATGAGGCCCTTGTCCACATCAACATTTGGACAAGGTGCTTTCGGGGGCTACCACAAAGCACCCTCCCCATGTTGAGGGCATGTGGCCTGGTACGGTTCAGGAGGGGGGGGCGCTCTCTCACCCCCCTCTTTTTCTGAGGCCTGCCAGGTTGCGTGCTCGGATAAGGGTCTGGTATGGATTTTTGGGGGGACCCCCACACCATTTTTTTTTTACATTTTGGCACATGGTTCCCCTTAATATCCATACCAGACCTGAGGGGCCTGGTAATGGACTGGGGGGAATCCCATGCCGTATTTTTCAATTACTTTTATCTGTATTGCCAAGAACTGACAATTCATTAAAGCCGCGAGTACCATTAAATTACTTTTTTTCCTTTAGTAGTGTCATTTTGTGCAGGGACTGTTCTAAACATGGGAAAAATTTGCCTCTTTACAGGCATACTATAGACAACCCCCAGGTATGCAATTTAAAGGAATATTTCACTTTTATTGTTTCCCTTTAAGCATTATTAAAATCACTGCTCCTGAAAAAACTTCAGTTTTTAAAACTTTGATACATGTCCCATGAGGCAGGACCCAGGTCCCCATACACTTTTTTATGACAATACCATGCATATAAGCCTTTAAAATGAACACTTTGGATTTTTCATGTTAATTTCACATAGACCTTAAAGGGTGTTTCGGTGGCATTCGAATTTGCCCCAAACACCGCATATTGTTCGGTGTTCTGCAGTACAAACAAAGTTCGGCCCAAACTTATGCTCGGGCCGAACTGTTCGCCCATCCCTATTCACTACCATAGCCAACACTGCCCTCCCTGTCATAGACAGTGCTGCCTTCACCACCATAACCAACACGGCTTTCTCTGCCATAGCCAACACTTCCTTCACCACCATAGCCAATGCTGCCTTCACCTTCGTAATCAACACTGCTTTCACCTCCATAGTCAAATTTGCCTCCACTGCCATAGTTAAGGTTGCCTTCACCATCATAACCAACACTGCCTTCACTGCCATAGCCAACACTACCTTCACCACCAAAGCTAATGCTGCCTTGGCCTCCATAGCCAATACTACCTTCACCACCAAAGCTAGTGCTGCCTTGACCTCCATAGCCAACACTGCCTTCACTGCCAAAACCAACACTGCCTTCGCCACCATGGACAACACTTTCTTCACCGATATAGAAAATTTACAACCATAGCCAACACTAAAACTGCCTTCACCAACATAGCCTAAGCTGCTTTCCTGACCTCTTCAGAGGATGATTTCAAGGGTCAGCCCAGCCAGAACCTCCATTGCTGTCCTGGATGATTATGTAAAGTATTCTTCCAATATCCCACTGGGGACCACTTTGGGGAACACATGGTACTGTAATATGATTTTAAAAATCCTGCAGGCGCCTTTTTTTTTTTGCACGTTTCATGTGCATAGAGCAGCCCATTAAAATGAATAGGCTGCCCTAAAATGCAACATGTGGGAACACTAAAAAGAATGCGCACGCTCGAACGAACCTCCTGGTGTGAATGAGCTATTACTCTCCAATACGTGCAATACGTTAGTTATTTTTTAGTTGGGTATTTTCCTTTAAAAAGGGAAGTTTATTAACCCCCTTGGCCAATCATGTGAGCACTGTGATTGGCTGTCATAGTGGTCACATGACGGTCAGGCCGGCTACTGATCATTAATGGAGACTGTGCAGGGAGTATGCAGTGAGCGCGTTCTCAGCACAGAAAGCTCTGCTGCCCGTGGATGCATATGTGCCATCTGTGGGTGTTGGGGTCCACCCTCTTTGTGTGTTATGTGGGTGGCAAGAGGTTAAAGCTGATTTCCAAGAATTATCTGGATTGTATGCATATGATTTAATATGTAAGTATAGTACTCAGTGCTGGGACAAGGCCATTTGGTGCCCAGGGCGAGGATGGCAAAAGGCACCCCCCCCCCCCCACTTTTTAAGAAAAAATCTGTGTCATTTTAAAACAAGAATATACTTATTATTATATTAAGGGACACCCTGATGGGCAAATTGTATGTTAAGGGGCACCCTGATGGGCACATTTCATAACAACAAGACGTGCCCCTTAACGTAAAATCTGCCCATCAGAGTGCCCCCTATTACAAAATGTGCCCATCAGTGTTGCTCTTAAAATAAGGGTCACGCTAATGGGCACCTTTTATGATAAGGGGCACTCTGATGGGCACATTTTATTTTAAGGGGCACACTGATGGGTATATTTTTAATGTGCATGCTGATGGGCACATTTTATGTTAAGGGGCACTCTGATGGGCACACCAAAATGTGTCCATCAGTGTGCCCCTTAAGAAAATATGCCTAACAGTGTGCAGATTAAAAATATACCCATCAGCGTGCCCCTTAAAATAACATTTGTCCATCAGAGTGCCCCTTAACATAAAAAAAGGTGCCCATCAGCGTGACCTTTAACAAAATATGCCCAGCAGTGTGCACAATAAAAATATGCCCATTAGTGATCACTGGTTAACATGTGGCCCACATACCTTGAATGTAGGAGGGCACAACTGAAATACCAAAGGGGTGGAAGCTGCAAGATATAGAGAGCCAGGACCCGGGAGCCGCGAGTAGCGGGGGGGAGCGAGGCACGGGGTGCGCACGTGACGTCACGCCCCTACTCGCAGCCTGTGAGTGCGACCTGGTCTTTTGTCAACTCCGGGACCTGCGGTGAGGAGCAGGGGGCGGGCACACGCAGCAGCGTCACTGGTTGCTGGGGAAACCTGTGGTCACTGTGCCCCCACCCCCAATAAATTGTACCGCCCAGGGTATCCATCCCTTCCTTTACATCTGTCTCTGAAATGTCCCTTACCGACATCCTTTTGGTCTAAAAATCCAGAAATTATAGCTGCCCCACCTCTCCAGTACCTTCTTAGCCAATAGAAACATGTCTGTGCATACTGTGTGATTGTATACTGTGTGTGTGTGTATATACTGTGTGGCCCCATAATCTCTTATTGCCCGGGGGCCCCATGAGTTGTCAGTCCGCCCCTGAATTTATATAATATTTGCTTATCCCGGGGTCCTGCTTTAAGATTTCCCTCTGGATCAGGGAGGTCGGCGCTACTTTGTAATATAGTGAACTTGTAAATCGGAAACATTTTGCACCCGCTCACTAGTACGCCAGGCAAAGCAAATTTGTGTATCCAGCAGAGCAAATAATGGGGTCCGCTCCACCGAATCGCTAACCGCTGTTAGTCCTGTGAGCCATATAAAACCAGGACAGGAGAATTAGGGGCATATGAAATCCTCCTTTGCAGGGAGTTCAATGTGCAGCCAATAGAATCATTAGCCACGTTGTATATATTCCCCTTTCATGCCCATGAACTGACCTTGTAAGTGGCCCATAGACTAGAGCCACTGTCACCGAGACTTGTATTTTAGTGATTTATTTTTGCAGGGAGGGGATTGTATTCTTTTCCCCATCTTTATGCTGAAATCTCCAGTGATGGATGGATATCTGTAATATCTGTAATGCCCTATGTTGGTTATTGAAGCTGAACCTCAACAGGTATAAAAGACAAGAATTCATGCAGCTCTGCATTCATTAATAGATCGTTAAAAATATAGGTATGTAGTCTAGTCTGTGCATTGAGGCATTATCAGTGTTTGTACAGGCTTCCTCTTGGGAAATAGTTCTCCACTGTTTCGGGCCCTGGACTCCCCTTTCAGGGCCTCCAGACAGCTACAGATCTCCTAATCACATTGCCTTACAGCTCCCAACCTCCCGCAGTGCATTCTAGTTCCAGTTCATCGTACCCTCTAACCTCCTATAGTGTCTCACAGTGCCCCCCGGGCCCCCTGAGAGCCCTCAGCCTCCAGAGTGCCCACCAACCTCCCACAATGCATTCCAGCTCCCATAGTGCCTCCCATAGGGGCTCACAGTGCCCCATGAAAGCTTCCAGAGTGCCCTCCAACCTCCCACAGTGACTTCTGGGCCCTCTGAGATCCCTCAGCCTCCAGAGTTCCCCCCAACCTCCCACAGTGCCCCCCAACTTCCCATAGTGACCCACAGTGTCCCCCTCTGACAGCCCTCAGCCTCCAGAGTGCCCCCCAACCTCCCACAGTGCCCCCCAACTTCCCATAGTGACCCACAGTGTCCCCCCCTGACAGCCCTCTGCCTCCAGAGTGCCCTCCAACCTCCCACAGTGCCTTCCAGCTCCCATAGTGCCACCCATAGTGGCTCACAGTGCCTCCTGAAAGCCCTCAGTCTCCGGAGTGCCCTCCAATCTCCCACAGTGCTTTCCAGCTCCCATACTGCCTCTCATGGTGGATCACATTGCCCCTTGAAAGCCCTCAGCCTCCGGAGTGCCCTCCAACCTCCCACGGTGCCTTCCAGCTCCCCTTGTGTCCCCCAACCTCCCATAGTGGCCCACAGTGCCCCCAGAAATCCCTCAGCCCCCACAGTGCTCCCCAACCTCCCAAAGTGTCTTCCAGCTCCTACAGTGACCCCCATCCTCCCACAGTGCCCCCCAACTTCCCATAGTGGCCTACAGTGTTTCCCAGGCCCCATGACAGACCTCAGCCTCCAGAGTTCCCTCCAACCTCCCACAGTGCCTTCCAGCTCCCTTAGTGTTCCTCAACCTCCCATAGTGGCCCATAGTGCCCCCTAGGCCCCCTGAGATCCCTCAGCCCCCACAATGCTCCCCAACCTCCCATAGTGTCTTCCAGCTCCCACAGTGCCCCCCAAACTCTCATAGTGCCCTCCCCAACTTCCCATGGTGGCCCACAGTGTCCCCCATGCCCCCTGACAGACCTCAACCTCCAAAGCTCCCTCCAACCTCCCACGGTGCCTTCCAACTCCCATACTGGCTTACAGTGCCCCCTGAAAGCTCTCAGCCTCTGGAGTGCCCTCCAAACTCCCACAGTGCCTTCTAGCTCCCTTAGGGTCCCCCAACTTCCCAAAGTGACAGACGGTGCCCCCAGACCCCCTGAGATCCCTCAAGCCCACACAGTGCTCCCCAATCTCCCACAGTGCTTTCCAGCTCCCATTGTGCCTCCTATAGGACTCACAGTCCCCCCCCCCCCCCCCCCCGAGAGCGAGCCCTCAGCCACCAGAGTGCCTCCCAAACTCCCATGGTGCCAACACAGTGATTACACAATTACATAAATCCTGGTGCCTGTGCAGTATACACAATCGTCTAACAAAGATCAGACCCTGTGACAGCCTCTCACCTTGTCACTTGTTACAAAGTCACAATGTTGCAGTCCAGTCACTGGGGGGAGAGGAGAATTACCTGGGGGAAAGGAGACTTACCTCTTCTGCTTGCAGCAGACTGATGACATCATCTCAGCCTAGGCAAAGTCACGAGCTCCAGGATGCATTTTTATTAATAAAAGGGGGAGCGTTATTGAAATTGTATACTGTTGCTGTATATTGTGACAGGCCGGGTCCATCTGTCTCGTTTTAGGCCAGCTTTAATAAGCCGTTGTACCTAATGTAAAGGCAAATGAATATCTAGATGTATACAGCATAGTAAAATATCTGTCAGTTAAAAAAAAAAGATAATAATACAAAATCGCTCCCAGAATTAATCTCTAAAGCATATTACAGATAATACATTGTGATTAAAAGTGTAAATTAGAACAGAGTCTCATTTCTTAATGCATTAGCATTAGCGATCCGCGTGGTGCTGTAACTTACTGTTTTCATATCTTCCGAATTAAATGAGGGAATTAAGTGCATGATAATTCTGGAATCAATGGGCATTTCAATGGCGCAAAGAGAGATTTTCTTCTGTTTCCGAGATGTTGCCGGAGCTTCAATATTCACTGGATGTCTGCTGAGCCGAGCAAGGACTTAAAAGGATAAGGAAGGATTTACTGGGTGTCATTTGGGTTTTCTAGCGCAGTTCATACATTGGAGAGCCTCGCGGGTTCATTTAAAAAAAAAAAGAAAGAAAAATCCTTTATATTAATTGTGTTTTGTGCAGAGGAATGCATGTGATGGGCTTAGGGCTTCACTTAATTACATCGGGCCCCGTGGTACGCAAAGTGCCCGTGGCAGCCAATCAGCGGCAAGCCTAGGTTCAGACCTTTGCATGCGAGGAACGTGTGTGCTTTCCAATATGGAGGGGAACACGCTCCCTTTTAGCAGATATGTGGGGGGTGCAAGTACAGCTGTGCTCATAAGTTTACACACCCTGGCGGAATTTATGATTTCTTGGCTATTTTTCATAGAATATGATAACCCAAAACTTTTCTTTCACTCATGGTTAGTGTTTGTCTGAATCCATTTATTATCGATCAACTGTGTTTACTTTTTTTAAATCATAACGACAACAGAAACTACCCAAATGACCCTGATCAAAAGTTTACATACCCTGGTGATTTTGGCCTGATAACATGCACACAAGTTGACACAAAGGGGTTTGAATGGCTATTAAAGGTAATCATCCTCACCTGTGATCTGTTTGCTTGTAATTAATGTGTGTGTATAAAAGGTCAGTGAGTTTCTGGACTCCTGACAGACCCTTGCATCTTTCATCCAGTGCTGCACTGACGTTTCTGGATTCTGAGTCACGGGGAAAGCAAAAGAATTGTCAAAGGATCTGCAGGAAAAGGTAGTTGAACTGTAAAAAACTGGAAAGGGATATAAAAAGATATCCAAGGAATTGAGAATGTCAATCAGCTGTGTTCAAACTCTAATCAAGGAGTAGAAAATGAGGGGTTCTGACCACGGTCAGGTAGACCAACTAAAATTTTAGCCACAACTGCCAGGAAAATTGTTTGGGATGCAAAGAAAAACCCACAAATAACTTCAGGTGAAATACAATACTCTCTGAAAACATGTGGTGTGGCTTCAAGATGCACAATAAGGAGACACTTGAAGAAAGATGGGCTGCATGGTCGAGTCAGCAGAAGAAAGCCATTACTACACAAATCCCACAAAGTATCCCACTTACAATACGCCAAACAGCACAGAGACAAGCCTCAAACCTTCTGCCACAAAGTCATTTGGAGTGATGAGACCAAAATTGAGCTTTTTGGCCACAACCATAAACGCTTCATTTGGAGAAGATTCAACAAGGCCTATGATGAAAGGTCCACCATCCCTACTGTGAAACACGGAGGTGGATCACTGATGATTGGGGGAAGTGTGCGCTACAAAGGCACAGGAAATTTGGTCAAAATTGATGGCAAGATGAATGCAGAATGTTATCAAAAAATACTGGAGGGACATTTGCATTCATCAGTCAGGAAGCTGCGCATGGGACGTACTTGGACATTCTAACATGACAATCATCCAAAACACAAGGCCAAGTCAACCTGTCATTGGCTACAGCAGAATAAAGTGAAGGTTCTGGAGTGACCATCTCCGTCTCCTGACCTCAATATCATTGAGCCACTCTGGGGAGATCTCAGACGTGCCGTTCATGGAAGACAGCCCAAGAATTTACAGGAACTGGAGGCTTTTTGCCAAGAGGAACGGGCAGCTTTACCACCTGACAAGATAAAGAGCCTCATCCACAAATACCACAAAAGACTTCAAGCTGTCATTGATGTTAAAGGGGGCAATACACAGTATTAAGAACTGGGGTATGTAAACTTTTGATCAGGGTCATTTGGGTAGTTTCTGTTGCCATTATGATTTAAAAAGAGTAAACACAGTTGATTGATAATAAATGGCTTCAGCCAAACACTAACCATGAGTGAGAGAAAAGTTTTTAATATGTTATCCATATTCTCTGCAAAATGGCCAAGAAATCATAAAAGGTATGTAAACTTATTAGCACAACTCTAAGGCCGCGTACACACGCGCGGACTGTTCGCCCAACCTTGTTCGTCAAACAGTTTGTCAAACAGTCCGCTCAAAATTAGCATGAGCGGACTTGGCCACACACGATGAACGAACAGTCCCCTGAAACCGTGCGCGATGACGTGAACGGCACGTACGACGGGACTAGAAAACGACGTCCTATACACTGCAATGCAACCTTCGGCGTGTAAATCCTTTCTGAGTATGCGCTGAACTTAGTTTGACGAACAAGCCTACACACGAGCGGACTGTCCGCTCAAACCAAGTTTCAGCGGACAGTTTTACGGAAATTCCGAAAAACTTTGTTCGTCAGACTGTCCGCTGAAACTGTCCGCTGAAGCCCACACACGAGCGGACTGTCCGCTGAAACACTGTTCAGCTGACAAAGTTGGGCGAACAGTCCGCCCGTGTGTACGCGGCCTAAGGCCGCGTACACACGCGGGGACTGTTCGCCCAACTTTGTCCGTCAAACAGTTTCAGCAAACAGTCCGCTCAAAATTAGCATGGACGGACATGGCCACACACGACGAACGAACAGTTTGCTGAAACCGTGCGCGATGACGTGAACGGCACGTACGACGGGACGAAAAATACGACGTCCTATACACTGCATTATAACTTTCGGCGTGTAAATCCTTTCTGAGCATGCGCGGAACTTAGTTTGACGAACAAGCCTACACACGAGGGGACTGTTCGCTGAAACAAAGTTTCAGCGGACAGTTTTTCGGAATTTCCGAAAAACCTTGTTCAGCGGACTGTTCGCTGAAACTGTCCGCTGAAAGCCCACACACGAGCGGACTGTCCGCCGAAACACTGTTCAGCGGACAAAGTTGGGCGAACAGTCCCCGCGTGTGTACGCGGCCTTAGGCTTGCATTACACCTATATATTTCCATGCATTTTTTGCGCATTCCCGCATGTTGCGTGCAGTGCAGCCTATTTTGATGGCCAGAACTGCTGAAAAGAAGTCCCAGACTCTTCCAAAAATGTGCCGTTCTTAATAGTACAGTGCGGTAGCACCATGTGGTTTGGTGCGCACATAAACGCACCGGTCAGATGCAGGGGGGTGCCATTAACAATTTGAGCATATATACGCTCAAAAGGTAGCACGTTCCTCTGTGTGTTGGGAAAGAACGCAATTATACATGCGTTCTCAAAAAATGTTAATGGCACCTCCACGCATCTGCAAACGCATGGCACCTCAAAGACGTAACTAGAACCTTTTAAGGCCCCAGTGCTAGAAATCATTAAGGGCTCTTTGGGCCCCGACTGGGGCCATACCCCATTTACTCCCATTGTGGGACCCTTTACTACGGTCCAGCAGCATGCCCCCTTCTTGCTGTGTTTTTGGGGTCCACCCACGGCGTAGGAACGCAAGGGCCTGGTCACAAGTGTGACCTTTGCGACACCAGTAGGTCCATAAAGACATGGATGAGCAACTTTGGGGTGGAGGAACTTGACTGGCCTGCACAGAGACCTGACCTCAACCCAATAGAACACCTTCGGGATGAATTAGTGCGGAGACAGCGAGCCAGACCTTCTTGTCCAACACCAGTGCCTGACCACGCAAATGTGCTTCTGGAAGAATGGTCAAACATTCCCATAGACACATCTCCTAAACCTTGTGGACGGCCTTCCCAGAAGAGTTGAAGCTGTTATAGCTGCATTGGGCGGGGCCAACTCAATATTGAACCCTACGGACTAAGCCCCTGTACACACGGTCAGAGATTTCCACAACCAAATCCGTCGGATTTTGTCCGTCAGATTTAGTCTGACAGATTGTGTCCGAAACTGTTGCATACACACGGTCGGACTAAGTTGTCGAAAAATCTGATCTTTCAGAACATGATGACTTGATGAATTTCGTTACGATGGGACTACATTCAGGCTAGTAGCCAATAGCTTTGATGTAGGAATTTGATCTGAGCATGCGTGGCACTTGGTCCGATCAAAATTCTCTACACATGATCGGATTCTGTCCGACCGGCCCAGTTGGTCGGGAAATATTTCCAATATGTTGGAAAATTGGGTCCGACGGAGATTCAGACGGAATCAGTCCGATGCATACCACACACAGTCGGATTATCCGACGACACGGTCCGATAAGACGCATTCCGACGGATTCTCCGACCGTTTGTACGCGGAATAAGACTGGGGATGCCATTAAAGTTCATGTGGGTATAAAGGCAGGTGTCTCAATACTTTTGGCAATATAGTGTATTATTATGTGTGCTCTTCTCACTTTCTTTGGCTCACCATCTGTAATACTCAGTCTGAGTTGTTTTTGTTCATGTACCAAAAAAACAAAAAAAGAAAAAGCTAAAAATGTGTTTGTTCTTGAATTCCAGCTAATCGGCTTTGCTGCTTTATTTTAGCCAGTACGAGAGCGTCACCTGGCGTGTCTAATTGGCTAATTAGCAGTCAGTTGTTTAAGATGGTCGAGCCCAGAGTATTGAACTGTTGCTCAAATTATTTCACTCCTAACGCTATAGAGAGGGCAATGGACCTCAAACCCTGGAAGATTTTCCTCCATTACGCCGGTGTTGACGAGCGCTCCAACATTCCGGTACACCGCAGCCTTTCGGGTTCGGGGGATGGTTCATCATCCTGACGTTTTCTAATTAGCCCAGAGCAGCAATAACAGAGAAAACGGTACAAGCTTTAGTTTTCGGCGGGTCTATTAATATAGACGGCGGGGCTAAATGAGTTCTTTTTTTTTATTTTTTTATTTTTTTTTTTGCCTAGACCACGTTCCCGCAGTTTTATTTCTCATGGCTAAGGAAATGGGTGACACGTAGTGATCCAACACCTTCAAGGCCTTCTCCAGTTTATAAGAAAGAATGTAAAATAAAGGAGGTAGAGAAAGCCCTGGGACTTTTTTATGATGGGGTTTTAGTGGTTTTATGAAGCTCGATATTTTCCTGGTGGAAGACGCCGCATCTGAGGAGCACATACAAAAATGATGGCTCCAGATCCCGGTACACTGTTGACTTCACGAACTATCTGCATTTCATCCACCCACTTTCCAGGTGGGCATGCCCAAATAATACCTCTTCTTATGGGTCCCTAAATATGCAGTGAACACCCATTGTGCCCAATTTTTGGGTTGCTCCCACCCAGACCCCATCTCTAAATATGCAGGGAACACCTATCGTGCCCACTTTTTGGGTTGCTCCTGTCCAAACCCCTACTCTAAATATGCGGGGACCACCGATTGTCCTAACTTTATGGGTTGGTCATGTCCAGACCCCACCTCTAAATATGCAGGAAACACCCATCATGCCCACTTTTTGGGTTGCTCCTGTCCAAACCCTACCTCTAAATATGCAGGTAGCACTGATTGTGCTAACTTTATGGGTTAGTCATGCCCAGACCCTACCTCTAAA
Source organism: Lithobates pipiens (assembly GCF_037356315.1). NCBI lineage: Eukaryota > Metazoa > Chordata > Amphibia > Anura > Ranidae > Lithobates > Lithobates pipiens. Next base: position 321,479,374 of record NW_027507785.1, read on the forward strand.
TATGCAGGAAACACCCATCATGCCCACTTTTTGGGTTGCTCCTGTCCAAACCCTACCTCTAAATATGCAGGTAGCACTGATTGTGCTAACTTTATAGGTTAGTCATGGCCAGACCCTACCTCTAAATATGCAGGGAACACCCATTGTGCCCGCTTTATGGGTTGCACCTACCTAGAAGCTACCTCTAAATATGCAGGTAGCACTGATTGTGCTAACTTTATGGGTTAGTCATGCCCAGACCCTACCTCTAAATATGCAGCGAACACCCATTTTGCCCAATTTTTGGGTTGCTCCAACCCAAACCCCACCTCAAAATATGCAGGGAATACCTATTGTGCCCAATTCTTTGGTTGGTCATGCCCAGACCCCATCTCTAAATATGCAGGGAACACCTATCATGACCACTTTTTGGGTTGCTCCTGTCCAAACCCCTACTCTAAATATGCGGGGACCACCGATTGTCCTAACTTTATGGGTTGGTCATGCCCAGACCCCACCTCTAAATATGCAGAAAACACCCATCGGGCCCACTTTTTGGGTTGTTCCAGTCCAAATCCCATATCTAAATATGCAGGGACCACCGATTGTGCTAACTTTATGGGTTGGTCATGTCCAGACCCCACCTCTAAATATGCAGGAAACACCCATCATGCCCACTTTTTGGGTTGCTCCTGTCCAAACCCTACCTCTAAATATGCAGATAGCACTGATTGTGCTAACTTTATGGGTTAGTCATGCCCAGACCCTACCTCTAAATATGCAGGGAACACCCATTGTGCCCGCTTTACGGGTTACACCCACATAGAAGCTACCTCTAAATATGCAAGGAACACTTGATGTGCCCACTTTTTGGGTTGATCCTGCCCAGACCCCACCAATAGATATGCAGGGACCACTGATTATTCTCACTTTATAGGCCGGTCCCGCGCAGACCCCATTTCTAAATATGCAGGAAACACCCATTGTGCCTGCTTTATGGGTTGCACCCACCTAGAAGCTATCTCTAAATATGCAAGGAACACTTGATGTGCCCACTTTTTGGGTTGATCCTGCCCAGACCCCAGCAATAGATATGCAGGCACCACTGATTATTCTCACTTTATAGGACGGTCCCGCGCAGACCCCATTTCTAAATATGCAGGAAACACCCATCATGACCACTTTTTGGGTTGCTCCTGTCCAAACCCCACCTCTAAATATGCAAAAACCACCGATTTTGCTAACTTTATGGGCTGGTCATGCCCAGACCCCACCTCTAAATATGCAGGAAACACCCATTGTGCCCACTTTTTGGGTTGCTCCTGTCCAAACTCCACCTCTAAATATGCAGGGACCACCGATTGTGCTAACTTTATGGGCTAGTCATGCCCAGACCCCACCTCTAAATATGCAGGAAACACCCATTGCACCTGCTTTATGCGTTGCACCCACCTAGAAGCCACCTCTAAATACGCAAGGGACACTTGATGTGCCCACTTTTTGGGTTGATCCTGCCCAGACCCCACCAATAGATATGCAGGGACCACTGATTATTCTCACTTTATAGGCCGGTCCCAAGCAGACCTAAATATGCAGTGGACACCCATTGAGCCCACTTTTTGGGTTGCTCTGGCCCACACCCCCACCTCTAAATATGCAGGGAATACCCCTTGTGCCCTATTTATGGGTTAGCACTTCTCAAACCCCACCTTTAAATATCGAGGGACCGTTCATCATGCACACTTTATGGGTTGGCCCCTACCTGACCACACCAATAAATTTGCAGGGACCTCCCATTTTGCCCACTTTCTGGGTTGCTCTCATCCAGACCCCACCTCTAATTATGTAGGGACCACCCATTGTGCTCACTTTATGGGTTGGTCCTGCCCAGACAACACCACTAAACTAAATTTGCTGGGGTGTGCCCACTCATGTCCCTAATTCCTGTGCTTAATATGCAGTACGTTAGAAAAGACTGATGCTTTGATGCCGGGACTTGGCCCAGGACACAGCATCAGAAGGACAAAGGGACAAGATGCAGGACTGTCCCTGCAAACTTAGAATAGTTGGCATCTCTGGGAGGGGGAGGTAAGTAAGAAGGATCTGGGAATAGAAAGTTTGAAAGTTTCAGTACAGAAAAATTCAACTCCTATCTTCCTATAGAGAGCTGACAACGCTGCCTCTGCTGCACTGAAATCCCAAGCAGTGTTGTCAGTCCTGACTGCGTTCTCCCCTTCTGCACTCCCCCCTCCCATCTCTACACTAGCATTAGAGGGAGGTGTTATGTGATTCAGCAGGGGAGAACTGACAACATTGGATCAACATTGAGGCAACGTTGTCAGCTCATTACAGGAAATGAGGAGCTCCCTGGATTTCAGACAGGTGAAGAAATACTATGTATATTTTTAAAAAGGCAGATTTTCTGTCACATCCTGTTGTGTCTACAGAACAGGAAGTGAAGAGGAATCTACCTGATGGGTCACAAGCAGCATTCACCCTTGCTGTATCCCCTGGGGTAAGGTGTATTACTTCTATAAATCATTTATAAACACAATAATGGGATTTTTAGGGTGCCAGCTAATCAACATAGCAACATTTAAAATCACAACAACATTTTTATTATAGACATGCAAAAATTTAAACTAAGCATTCCTAAAAACCATCATAGAGAAGATTCATGTGGTCATGATGTGTGTACAGTAGTTTCAGCTCAACATGTTTCACCATTCATTGGCTTCCTCAGGAGACTTTTATTTATTTATTTGTTTTAGTTTCATTCGGTTTCATTCGTTTTTGTATTTTTTCCGTTAGTTTCATTGGTTATGACCGCAATTCATAAATTTGTAAATTTGAAAATCCAAAAATAAGAACGATCGCAACATACAGGTATATACAATGTAATACTGACATATAATCACATACATAGGTTGGACTTGTTGGACTTTCAACCTACTATGTAACTATGTAATTATGTAAGAAAGAAATCCAAAAATTCTAAAGAATAACTAACTAATAATAACGAACTATTAAATTATAGGTATTGGAATTTCATTTCAAATTTGGCTGTGAACGTAACGAATACAAATTTATCCAAGGTTACGAATTATCCAAAATAACGAATGCCGCATCTAAACAAATGGAACAGAACAAATTAATAATAAAGAATAATAATAAAACGTTTTTACTATTGTTATTTATAATTATTTTTTTACATTCCATTCGTTTAGATACACGATATGTTATTTCATGTAATTCGTAACTTCAGATGAATTCATATTCGTTACATTCACTAACAGCCAAGTTTGAAAGGAAATTCCAATACCTATAATTTAATCATTAGCTATTATTAGTTAGTTATTATTTCAGATTTTCACATTTCGAATTTACAAATTTACGAATATTCAAATTTACGAAGATTTGGAAAAATGTCTTAAACGGGTTTTTTTTAATTCAGATATTTTCGAAATTAACGCATCTGTCGAAATGAGTTAAAAAACGAATTCGGAAACGAAACGAATTGCACGTGTCTACAAAATACCACTACAAACAAAATAGAAAAGAACAAAAAAAAAAAAAACACATATACATCAAACATGTCATATGTGATATTTTTCTGTGATTTTCTCTATTTTGTTTGTAGTGGTATTTTGTAAAGTGCTTCACAAGTCTCCTGAGGAAGCCATTGAATGGTGAAACATGTTGAGCTGAAACTACTGTACACACATCATGCCTGCATGAATTTTCTCTATGAGGGTTTTTAGAAACGATTGTTTTAAATTTTTGCATGTCTACAATAGAAAAAAAATTAGATTTTAAATGTTGGTATATTGATTGGCAGTGGCACAATAAAAATCCAATTCTTGTGTTTATAAATGCTTTGTATATTTTGGGAGGTGGTGCTTTTAGCCTCAGATCTTGGGCTGAGTATTCTTGTATTACTTCTATCTTACCCCTTGGTCCAGCAGGCTCCAGCACCGTTCTTTTATCTGAAGCTCCAACGCTATTCTCTTCTATCCAAAGCTCCAGCGCCATTCTCTTATAGCCGATGCTCCAGCGCCGTTCTCTTCTATCCAAAGCTCCACCGCCATTCTCTTATATCTGAAGCTTCAGCTCTGTTCTCTTCTATCCGATGCTCCAGCTCTGTTCTCTTCTATCTGATGCTCCAGCTCTGTTCTCTTCTATCCGAAGCGCCAGCACCGTTCTCTTCTATCCGAAGCTCCAGCGCTGTTTCTCTTCTATCCAAAGCTCCACCGCCATTCTCTTCTGTCTGAAGCTACAGCTCTGTTCTCTTGTATCCGAAGCTCCAGCGCCGTTCTCTTCTATCCAAAGCTCCAGCGTCATTCTCTTCTAACCGAAGCTCCAGTGCCGTTCTCTTCTATCTGAAGCTCCACCGCCGTTCTTTTCTATCCGAAGCTACAGCGCCGTTCTCTTCTATCTGATGCTCCAGCGCCATTCTCTTCTATCAGAAGCTCCAGCGCCGTTCCCTTCTATCCAAAGCTCCACCGCCGCTCTCTTCTATCTAAAGCCACAGCTCTGTTCTCTTCTATCCAAATCTCTAGTGCCATTGTCTTCTATCCAAAGCTCCACCGCCATTCTCTTCTATCTGAAGCTACAGCTCTGTTCTCTTCTATCCGTAGCTCCAGCGCTGTTCTCTTCTATCCAAAGCTCCAGCGCCATTCTCTTTTATCCGAAGCTCCAGTGCCATTCTCTTCTATCCGAAGCTCCAGCGCCGTTCTCTTCTATCCGAAGCTCCTGCTCTGTTCTCTTCTATCCGAAGCTCCAGCTCCGTTCTCTTCTATCCAAAGCTCCAGCGTCGTTCTCTTGTATCCGAAGCTCCAGCGCCGTTTCTCTTCTACCAAAGCTCCACCGCCGTTCTCTTCTATCCAAAGCTACAGCTCTGTTCTCTTCTATCCGAAGCTCCAGCGCCGTTCTCTTCTATCCGAAGCTCCAGCTCTGTTCTCTTCAATCCGAAGCTCCAGCTCTGTTCTCTTCTATACAATGCTCCAGCTCCGTTCTCTTCTATCCGAAGCTCCAGCGCTGTTCCTGGTCCCTCTGTATCATCACATACAGTGCAGTGCTATAAACCCTGCTGAGCTTGGGACTGGCGACCCATAGACATTGTATTGGGCAGGTTGCATGGATGGAGGGAGCCCCCATGACACCTTACCCCTGCACCCCTGGACTAAACCATTAATTTGGGGGGGGGGGGGGTGGCACCACAAGGGTAGATTTTCTTTAATCCCGGAGTACAGCTTTAAGCTCCAGACTTTCTTCTGCTTATTTTACCAATGAAGGATTTAACAGAGATACAGCAAATTCCTATCATGCCTTGTTAAAGAGCTAAATCGTGTTATTCCGGAGATTTAAACTGCCTTGCCACATATTTTCCGAGCAGCGCTAAGTGATTGGATCAGTTTTATAAGTTCCTGCGGCTCGGAGTCCGTGGGGCCGGGGGTTGAATTATGTAAGGTTTCCATCATTTTATTATCTTCTAGAAAGACGAAGGTTGGTAGATTTTGCATATTTATGGTGAAGGCGCTTTTGTTCCCGAGGATGGAGGAACAAGCTGAGAAGAGGCCATAGAGTCGGGATGATGGTTCTGAGGAGCTTCAGCACCATGGAGAGCTCTCGGTATTACATGATCGCCCAGCAATCTGGAGCTCAACCTTTTTAACCCTAGAGGAACCCCAAAAATTTTTTTTCATGTCTCGAGGAACCCTTCCTAAAACCAAATCATCAGGGCTCAATAGGACCAATGCTCCTTACATTGGTGGTCAATGGGAAGAATGTCCCCCTTAAAGTGGTGTTCAGAATGCCACACTTAGCCCCCGTACACACGGTCGGACATTCCGACAACCAAATCTGTCGGATTTTGTCCGACGGATTTTGTCTGACGGATTTTGTCCGAAACTGTTGTATACACATGGTCGGACAAAGTTGGCGGAAAATCCGATCGTTCAGAACGTGATGACGTTATTTCGTTACGACGGGACTACGTTCAGGCTAGTAGCCAATAGCTTTGGTGTAGGAATTTGATCTGAGCATGTGTGGCACTTTGTCCGATCGGAATTCTCTACACATGATCGGACAAGGTCCAATCGGATCATGTTGTCGGAAAATGTTATAGCCAAGCTCGAAAACTTGGTCCGTTTGGATATTCCGACGAAAACAGTCCGATGGAGCCCACACACAGTCGGATTATCTGACAACATGGTCCGATCGGACATTTTCCGTCGGAATATCCGACCGTGTGTACAAGGGCTTAAAGACAGCTAAAAAGATATTTGGTGTCATGCTGCTGGGCTTTGCTAAGTGGTGCTGAACCTTGAACTCTGTAGACATCATCAATTAGGTGGTTCATCAGCCAAGGAACCCCTAGCAACCTCTGGAGGAAGCCCAGGGTTCCACGGAACCCTGGGTGAGAATGGCTGATCTGGAGACTTCTAAAACATCTAAGACCAGAATCTTCTTAGCATAGCGGTGCCCAGGATGACGTGAGTCTTCTTTCCTCTATATACAAGTGCATGTACCAAGTTCTAGTTACTTATGAAAATTATTTAACGTAAATGTAAACCCCGAATTTGGATGACTTTTAGTCTGCTAAAGCTCTGTGCATCATAAACAAATGCTAATTTTTTTTCCCCCCCATAAAATAAAATTTTTCATCCCTTGTTGTAGTCTAGTGCTGCTGATCTCCTGCAGCCACTTTGTGTCCACGTTTTGTGTCTGTATGGCATTACATAAGGTGGTGAGGGTTGCCAATGGTGACAACAGCGGACCATGGATGCGTGCTGAAATGGCACTTGTATTATAAATACGGTGTATGATAGGGTGACAACTAGGGGCACAATTGGGAGACAGGGACAAAGAGTTGTCACCCTATAACAGAAAGTGCTACTTTTTACCACTTTGTGATTTTTACCTACGGGTAAGCCTATAATAAGGCTTACCTGTAGGTAAAACGAATATCTCTTAACCTCGCGCCATTTAGGAGATATTCAACCTGCGTGCAGCCGCTGACGTCATGTGCTCTTAATGTCCGGCGTATTTTGCCGAAACGTCAGAGCTTCTTGCCGAAAACCAAGGGCTCCCGCGCGCATGCGCAGGAGTGACGTCATCACGGCTCTGGCCACTTACAGCGCCCGCAAATCTGGAAGAAAAAGGAAAATGTCAGTCCCCTCAACGGTGACCGAGCGCCGCTGCGGAGGCTTCGCTCTAAGGTAAGTATTTCATAATCTGCTAGTATGGGATGCATACTAGCAGATTATTCTATTGTCTTGCAGGTTTTTTTTTTCTTCTCCAGCAGTTTACTACCACTTTAATTGCATTAATATGGTAAAGCAGCGGGTAAGTTAGTAAGTAAGAGAGAGAAAAAAAAAAACTGCAAATCTGTATAGAAAATGCCTTTTTATTTTTAAATGATATTAATATGTGAAATTGGTAGTAAAGTTTATAAAGTAAGAAAAAATACCCCTACACATTTATCTATATACTGTATGCATATATGTATATATATATATATATATATATATACATATATATATATATATATATATATATATATATATATATATATATATATATATATATATATATATATATAAAATAAATAATCATTGTGCATGTATATATGTTATTATTATTATTATTATTATTAATAATAAAATATATGTTAATAATAATAACAATAATAATAAATACATACACACAAAATGTTATATATATATATATATATATATAAAAACATTGTGTGTGTATAAATATATTATTATTATTATTATTAAAGTTTAAAAAGTAAAAAAAAATCATACAAATTTTTATATATATATATATATATATATATATATATATATATATATATATATATATATATATATATATATATATATATATATAGATATCTATCTAGATATAGATAGATATCTATATATAAATATATATACATATATATATATATATATATGTGTGTGTGTGTATATATATTTATACATAGATATCTATATATATCTAGATAGATATCTATACATATAAATTTGTATAATTTTTTTTTTGTATGATTTTTTTTTACTTTTTAAACTTTAATAATAATAATAATAATA